>NW_005842573.1:265889-313375 GCF_000455745.1 Alligator sinensis | reverse complement strand
CACACGCAGCTGTGGACATGCGTGTGCACATACATGCCCATACGCGGGAGCAGCTGTGCACTCGTCTGCCAGTTACACACACACACACACACACACACACACACACACACACACACACGCAGCAGTGTACATGCATGTGCAGGAACACAGCACGGCAGTGGACACACTTGTGCAGAAACATGCATGTGCACCCATCTGCCAGAATGACATGCATACATACAGGCAGACATGTACACACGTATGCCGATGCAGACATACACTAGCAGCTGTGTACATGCACCCATCTGCCAGTATTACACACATGCACACACACACCCATGGGAAGCTGTGTACATGCATGTGCACCCATCTGCCAGATCTTGCATGCACATGCATACCCCCCCCCCACACACACACAGGCGGCTGTGTACATGCATGCGCACCCATCTGCCACCGCTCTTGCATGTGCGGGTGGCTCCAGCTGTGTCTGGCTGCAGGGCTGGAGAGGAAACCAGAGGGGAATCAGCCCCCTCACAGCCCTGTGGGTGGATGGAGAAGACCATTCCAGCTCCGCACCCCCTGCCTTCTTCTAATGGGCACTTGCCACCAGCGTTGTGATGCTGATCAGGACAACTAGGCGGGTGGGGGTGGGGAAGAGAGACAGGGTGGTATGTGTGCAAGGGGTGATGGGTGGGTGTTGCATTATCTCCCTCAGCACTGGACTACAGATGTGGCTGAGGCAATAATCACCTCTGGTTTCAGTTGGTGGAGAGGCTAGCTGTGGCCTTCCAAAATGGAGAGAGGGGCTGAGGGGGTGGAAAGGGATAAGGGAAGAGACTGATGCTTGTTTGCCACAGGCATGAAGAAGCAATGGCAAGGTGGCAGCTAAGTGAAAGGGCTGGAGGGGGGAAGCTGCTTTGCAGATTGATGGTGACAGGAGTTAATGTCTGTATTGTTCTGGGAGCCCTGGCGAAGGGGGCTGCCTGGCTGCATGTTGGAGCTATGATTTTTATTTAATGAGGTAAACGGAGATACATGGGATAGGCTTAGTTTATGGTCTATATCTGTATCTCTTTATACACATATTTATACACACACACACACACACACACACACACACACACACACACACACATACATACACGCAAAACCTGAGCTTCACCCTGAAACTGACTAGTAGCCTCCTAGCATGTCTGAGACTGACAGGCTCTTTAATACCTTTGGAATCCACCCATCGGTTAGGAAATGTCATTTACAGCATACAGCGGCCTTTCTTTTTAATCTCGGCAGAAGCTAATGCCATTTCAGTAATTCTTTCTTAGAAATGTGGTTTATGTGCTCAAATAAGCCTCTTGAGTGAAAAGAAAAGGCTCCATGTCCAGACTATTGTAATAACGCATAGCCACTGTGGTAAGGGAGCTTTGTGCCTTGGACTAACAGACCCTGAAAAATGTCTGCACCACTGTCTGGTGTTTGTGTGTCTGCGTGTGTGTTGGGGAGAGCAGGGGGTGTATTGTGAAATCAACTCTCACATTCACAAGACGGGGACTATCCGTTTTATTCAAAACATTCCGTCTTGTACTATGCGTAAAGGTGGTAGTTGATGCTGGGGAGTAAATTGTCTTTCAAATGAGCTAAAGGTGAGTCAAAGTGCAAATTAATTGAAATGACTGTTTATGAATCCATTCTTTCCCCGGTGTTATTTTAATAAGATGATATTATTAAATCATATTGGTCTTAGATTTAGATTAAGGTATTGGGGTTTTAATGGGTGTGGAGAAATAGCAGGAGGAGACAGAGGTTGACATTAACATTACAATTACTTCGGTTTTGGTAGTGTAAGAGTGGCATTGTATGCGTAATGGTCCAGACAATAATGTGAGTCAATAATGTATATAGTTGGTCCAATAAAAGATATCACCCTAAGAAATCCTTGCCTCCCCCTTTGGTTTTGGTTTAATTTTGCATTTTCAGGTTTGAAGTAGAGAATAACATAACCTGCATGTGCTTTAATGGATATTTACTAAATGTTTTATACATTTTATTCAAGAAGAATTTGACTGGTGGTACAGGTATCAGTTGTTTCTGCATTTCCTAGGTTTTCCTCCAATAATGCTTGCGGGTTTCTCCCAAGGTTTTGGAGAAGTAAAAAATTTGTGGAAGGATATAACTGTGTTCTCTCAAAAGTAAGGACAATTGAAAAGTACAAAATTTATAGTTTAAAAGATTTAAGCTCCATTCTACAGTCTATAATGGATGAATTTAACTTAATATACAAGTAGTCTCAGTGATTTGTAAGATTTGCCTGCTGGTAAAATTAAGTGCATGTGACTGATGGCATGATCTGGGCCAAATTTTGACACTGCTTAAGCCAAATTAAAGGTGTCAGATTTAAAACTAGAACCAATAAGGGGCTGTTATTCTTATATATTGGAAGAAAATACAGAGCTTATCTGTATTAGGGATTCTTGCACTGTTGTTTCAATGCCAGCGCAGACCTTCTGTTTTAGTATGCTTCACTAGGGCAAACTGAGAAAATTGCACTAGTGCAACTCTTTATAAAGAGTGATGCATCTATATTGGGCCTCCATGCCAGTGTAGCAAGATCAGAGAAGTCCCTGATGCATAGATGCCTTAAGTGTTTTTAAATAAAATTTTATTAAAGGGAAACTTGCAACTTTAAGTCATACACATGACTGAAAATGGGGGTGGTGGGGTGGGGTATGTGTATTGTTGGGCTTCATGCCTGAAAATGGTATATGAATTGTTGGATTTAACACCTAAATCTCTTAATCCTGAAAAAGTGCTCCATGCAGGCAGTCCACCACAGAAGCCAGTAGGATTCCATTCAGGTTCAGGAATCTACCATCACAAACCTCTTTCAGGTCTAAAAATGCCATGCAGAAAAATATTTAAGGAGGGAATTCTTATTTCCCAGATCCATTATTTTGTGTATTTGACAGAGCTTTGTATCATCACTCACATGGTCAGTTATTCATTCAGTTTTCTTTGTTTGTCATTTATACAGCAATGAGGAAAAAATGGAAAATGTCATAGTAAGGCCGTAAGGTTTGGAGAGACTAAAATTACTTAAACGCTTCTTTTAAAATTTTCCAGATTTCAGGTTGACAGTGACTTATCACACATTCCTCCCCTGCCCTCCAATTAAAAGTAATAGTATTTCCTAATTTTAGGTAGACTTTGGGTACAGTTTAAGAGTGCCTAATCTTTCCAGCTACCCAGTTTTTTTTTTTGTTTTTTTAAACATCATGCGACTTAGGTGTTTTTAAACTGTTAACTCGGAAGCCAAGTCGCATAATGTGAACATTTCAGAAGTGTCATTTTCTGTAAATACTTATTTGTAACATTTATTGTAAAAATTATTTGCATCTCTTTGTAGTGGATACTTTGTCCACTATCAAGTATTAGGAGTAGCTAATTATTTTGATTACTGTGAATAAATAGAGTATTTCCATCTCTTTTTTTTCTACACGTGTATTTTAAATTTATGAAAACTTGCATGAGTAGTACTAAATATGAAGGAGGAGTTGAACTTTTTCTAGGTCAAGGTAGGAATTAACATTTTTTCACTTTCAAAGATTTTAATGCTTTCTTGCAGTCTGAAATGATTTGTCCTTCCCAGTTGTGTAGCATACAGTTACTACATGACATGCAGATTACAGTATGTAGTCATTTTATACATTAATAAATTGTGATTATAAATGTAATCGTCTTTGTGGTCACAGAGTTCAAAAGTTGTAGTCTATCTGGCAAACATATGGCAATTCATGGTTAAGATTACTTTTTAAGAGATTAGTTTAGTTTCAAAGTAAACCCTTTAAAGTAATTAAATATTAAAACCCAAGTTCCACACACTAAATTACATATCAGTCTTCTACTTGATACGTTTTTAAAGTTAGGTGAAGTGTTTGTTATCATTACCATTTAAAAAAAAGCCAGTTCCCCAAGCTAAGTATTGAAAACTAGCATTATAAAGAAATAGTAGGATCCTAGCTAGTACGTGTCAACCGTATTAGGATGTCCTGGATCAAAGTCAGTCTCCCACTGAATTTGGTTTGAATGTATGGTATTTTTCCAAATTCTTCTGTTTTTCATTACTGTTGAGCATTTTGCAAAACTGCAATTGCTCTCTAAAGTTTAAAGTTGTTAATATCCATCTATTGTTTGCTCTTGGTTGGAAAGATAGTGGGCGTGTCTACCTGTGCAATTAATGTGAATGAATAAACTCTGGCACAAACTGTGCACAGTTTGTGCCAGAGTTTATTTGCTCCTGAGCACCATGTTTGATTGTGGACCCAGGACCCTGCAGCACATTGAGTCGGATCAGAGCAGTCCTGGTTGGCAGAGGGCCCTGGGGGTAAGCCTGCCAGGCTGGGGCTGCTCTGACTCAGCTCAGCATGTTGCAGAGAGGCCTGCTGGGGCCCTGAGGGTGCTCCAGTGCAAAACTAGTCAGCAGGCAGCCCACATACTGAAGCACCCTTGTGCCCCAACCAGCCCCTTCAGCATCTACACAGACCTTGTGGCACAGTAAATCACTCTGCTACAGGATTGTTTACAAGTACTATCCTATGGCAGAATGTTTTAGTTTACTGTGGCCTAATAGGGCCTTGTGTAGAAACTTTATTGCGGAGTTAATTATACATGTGACATTTACTGTGGAGCTGTGCCCAGTATATTAGAAAGAACAAGGTATTTTTATATATTATCATCAAGATATTGCAAACTTATGTATAAATATTGTGTGTGCAATGTTTTAAAAGTAAAGCTCGAGCTGTGTTCTGAGGTTCACCTCTGAACGCTATTTTCACTGTCATCAGTGGGAAATCCTTTGTTGAGGCCTAAAGTATAAAACCTGGTCTCCCAAAATTTATTCTCATATATAAATTATTTATAGTCACAAATATTTTTATAAATCAGTGGGAATTTCCCTGCTTACTTGAGAACATAAAATTTACCCCTAAATAAACCGCTTACATTTGGCTCAAGTTAAACATTGGAGAGACATGACTGTGTGTTCACACTGCTTTAATTTAGACCCGTGGCTTTGAAGAACTATGCCATCTTTAAAACATGGTTTTCCACATACAGATGTTCTTTACTGTTGAGGTAGCATGACATATATAGGTATGACATATATAGGTGTTCTTAGCAAAACATTTGCATTCTTCTTATGCCATCAACTGAAATAAGTGGAAGTTAATCCAATTGAGCAAGCATACATTGCTGCCAGCCTTAACTAGAAAAACATTTTTGTGCCACCTTAGATGGCAACCTGTAAATCTGTCCGGTAATATTTATTCTTACATCTGTCTCAGTTAAAACTGGAGATCCAATTACAAAGTGTAGGATTATGTGATAATACAGATCTTTAATTTCTCTAGAAATGGATTAGACTGGTGTAATGTAGATTGGTCATCTATTAGATATATACTAGAACTCTTATTTTTCATGCAATTTAACTGCTACATAATCACTTGTTAAAATAGAACCTGCCCAAAGAGTGATTTCTTATGCAATACATATTTATTGATATATAATATCACCGAGATGGATGCATTTTGGTATACGAATTGGGAGAACTTTTACCTAGTTGAATTTTCTGTTTTAGATGCATACCAACTTCTAGCTATTTAAATCCTGCATCAGCCACACTTTCATCTTATTCTTATTACAGTTACTAAAAATACTCCGATGCAAATTATTCCTAAATTCATACGACTGTTCAACTAGAACAAGGCAAGTAACAGAAACACAAGTTATTACATAAACATACAATATATGGTCATGTTAAGGATTACATGTTGGCCATATGGAACCTGGGTAACCGGAAATTCAGAGATAAGAATTTCCCCTATAGCCAGATTTATCCAGAGTCCTGTTGGAAAAAAAGATTGATATATAAACAAGTCTAATCTAGGATATTAGATAAACTGCCTTGGTGATGATCAAAGATCTCCCAAGTTACCCACTTAAGGATTTTGCTCTTCAAAGGGGCAGCATTTGGTCCAAGTCATTCAACTTGATTTTGAGTAGATTAACTGTGCCTGTATTTCTATTATAATATTTATAGGCTAAGCACAAGGTAGAAGTAACAGCTATAAATCAAGCATACTTGGTAGCAGTTTTATTTTTGTAAGGTGATGCAGCTCTTTGCCTCAGTTTTCCTAACAATTAAAAATAGGAATGATTATTACCTAATAATTAATTGCCTAATAAATTATTTTAAAATGTTTGGAATATTAAAAGTATGTCAGAATAGCAAGTGCTAAATATTGTAAGTAGTACGTTTTTAAAACAAGTTATTTCAGTTTCAGACCTCTGTTCCCCAAGCTGCATTTTGGTGGTTTTGCAGTTCCAGTTTCCAGTAGTTTATTTCAAATGTTTTTTCCGTCACTACTGCATTCTGAAAGATCAATAGAAAACAGGAGAATCTGACTAGGTAAGAAGTGGAACTGATTTATTCCCATTGTTGTCAAATGCACAAAGTAAACACCAGTAACAATAATAATAAGAAAACCCCTAACTGACAGCGTGTATTTTATTTGGTTAGTCGCCTTTAGTCTTGGGTGTTAGTTGGTATGAGTAACAACAAGTTGTTAGGCAGAATGTATTGTGTTTGTTTTATATTTATCCTTTTCACTTTAAATACCTGTTGTACTTTTTCAATCAGTTATGGTCAAATATATTACTACTTTATTTAATTTTAGTTGCAAACTTATCAGGATGTATATTATAAATAGACTTGGTGGACAGACTTGGTGGGGGGAAACTTTTAATTAACATATTGTAACAGGGGACCTTCCCGGGCTGATCAGGAGTTGGCCCACCCACCTGTTTCTCACCTAACCGCCTCTTGTCTGACACCTTGTTGTTCAATAATTGGCATCTTAAATTAGGCAGGAGGCTGCCCATTTCCTGCCCCAGTGCCAGGGGGCATTCTGTGACTGAAGCCTTCCCTGCACTGCAGCCCATGCCTCACAGATGGCATCCACATGATATTCATAACTCACACCACAACTGGTGTTCCAGGGTCTCACCCTCCCTGGAGCAGCAGGTCATTGTGCTCTCTTTCAACCCCCACTCAGCTTCCTTGTGGTAGAGGACTTACTGCGTTCAGGACTCACCCCCAACTCTGGCCGAGCTCCCCCACTCTGTAGTTTGGGCCAAACTACAGTCTCAGGCATCCACAAACACACCTTGGCCTCTTCCCCACACATGGGGCATGGTGCAGAGGCCCTAGAGTGCACATAGTAGGAACCCCACCCTGGGGTCTCCTCACCATCCTCACAGTCAGCTGCTCCCAGGGCTGGCCCTTGCACTGCCCTTCAGGCTTACTCCCAGTTCAGCCTTACTCAGCCCTCTTCACACACAGCCCTTCAGGCCTACTCCTGTTCAACCCTACTTTGCACAGGGCCATCTACATCCCTGCCTTCTCCTGGGCTTCACAATCCCTTCCCCCCTCCAGGGCCACACAGCTATCTGTAACCAGGAGCTTCTGGGGTCTTACTCCCCTGCAGGCCCAGGTGACCATAGCCAGGCCTGGCCCTCATACCCACCAAGGTTTGGGAGCTGGGGTTATTAAGGCACCCTGACCCACCTTTCACCAGGGAGGTAACTGGCCTGGCATTTCTTGGGGGCTCCTGTGCCACCAGCAGCCCCACCAGGCTATCCATCCCCAGTAGGGTGCAATTTTAGGTCATGCATAGAACCAGGAGCCTCTTAGCCATCCCCATGAGCTCCTGCCCTTACCTCCACCTGTGCCTGCTACAGCTCAGCCAGGTAGTATTCCCCCTTAGGCTAGTAGCAGCAAACTGCAGCCTTTATATACCTGGTTCCCAAAATGGCTGCCCTCATCATGCACCTGGTGGCTGCCTGACTCTGCCCTTAAAGTGGCAGGCACTCAAAGGTGCTCCGCCACATACATAATGTTATGAATATGAGGCTTTGTTGATGTGCATAGATAGATCCCTTTTGAAGAATGATATGTTGTATTGGCTAAGAAGATGGGGTATGCTTTTGCTGATGTGGCTTTAAAATGAATGTACCATTTTTTAATGCATTGACATGGAATTTATCTTGTATAGTATCCTAGTTTCTCTTGGGGAGCTGGCTCAGGTTCTCAATGCACATTACATGTCTGTTTAGACTTCAGGAAGTCCAGAGCTTGCATAATGTCTACCTTGTATCAAACAGTGCACACCATATTAACTACTGCAGGGGGTAGAGAGAGAATTGAGAGTGTTCTGTGATACGGGACATTTTGGGCTATGAGAAATTATTTTGTTAGTGATAATGGCAGTGACAACTTCACAAAGGAAAACATTTTTTTTAAGTAACGTGACAATCACGGCAAAATTAATCCCAGGAAAGTGTGAAATAGCATTATAAGGTAGATGTGTGATTAATGGTAATTAACTCTATTGCAGTAACTGAGTACTATAAACACAGAGCATTTTTTCTTGCCCTGCTGAATGAAATAACACTCAAGAAAGATCTGTTCTCGCCCTTGAACGCTATGATGTATGAACAGCTGTTACTAATAAAATTATGGGAAGTTTTTCAACATCCACCTTTTATTTGCTGTACTAATATCTATAAAAAGTCTGACTGGCAAAGACCAACAGCAAGAAAGCGGTATTAAGACTTTAATGCAGGAAGCAAATTACTGAGTACTAGGGGGGTCCTACTAGCAGGACACTAGCAATCTATGCTCTAAAGCATTTATTAACCACAGTACAAAGAAATGAGGGTTATTAATAACACAGTCTCAGTATTGAGTTTCGGTAACAGATAAAGTATTTTAAGCGGTTTTAAGTCTTCTGTTGGAAATTGCAAGAGCAAACTGAACATTGTTTCAGTTAAAGCTGGTCATATTCTAAAAGCACATCGTTTCCCCCATCATTAGGTTGTATATAGAGTCTAAACTGAAGGGGCAATTGCCTACAGATTATTAGTCCTTTGTTTTATTTGTAAAGGAGATACTTTTCTGAATAATCAAGCTGTTTGGCTTGCACACTGTTTTTTCAGTTACTTTGTGTTTGATAATGATTCCTCATTCTTTCTCACTCTTCTGTAAAAGGGAAGTGACTCCCTTTGCTTGTACTCTGCGTGTGCATGTTTATAAATTGAAAGACACTGTACAACATCCTGAAATTATTGGAAACACTAATTATTTATATCAGTAGAGTGGGGAAAGAAATGTGAAGGCTCTAGCTGTCCTCACTGCACAGTTGATGTGAGAGATTGGTACTCGGGTCTTGGCACTAGTATTAGTAACTCGGAAGTGAACCTCCCACAGGAAAGTGGTATCTGTTGCTGTGTTCTCAGTGTTTCTGAACTTGTCTGTGTGTATCTGGGGGAATATTCTGGGATTCTTTGTGATGAGATGCCCTTAGGTTCTGACTTAATAAACTGAGTTAATTGAAGGAGACCTTGTCTCTCTGTTGCGGAAATTGTGAGAAGGGCTCTTGAGAGAGGTTTACCTGCATCCTCCCTGCTAAGTGAGGTATTCCAGCTTGGGTTAAACCAGAATCTGAGCTCTGCTCTATCCTCATAACTGGGGGATTCTGGGTTGAGTTTTCTGTGTAGGGGAAGTAGAATTTAAGCTGCAACTAAATGGTTTAACCTAGGTTCTAACCTGAGTAAAGACATGCCCTTAGTAGTGTGTCAGAGGCAGTGGAGGCCTAATACAGATTCTGTGAACTAATAAGTGTCTGTGTATAGCTTTAGCAGTGTTTGGCTTTATGGATCATTTATAATCAGATCATAGCCATATATCAGTTTCCAAAGAGATGAACCTAGGATTTCATTCCAAATAGAAGAACTTTAATCTGTGTGCCCCTTAGGGAAATGCATCTTTTATGAAAAGTGTCTCCTAGTTAAGGAGATCAGTATGAAGTATCCCTAGCTTTTGGAAAATAAACTAGAAGATATGTTAAATGAAGATATGCATTACATATATTCTTAATATTAAAATGGGTTTTAGGCTTTAAATTAATGTGATGTACTCCAGCAACAATAAATGACTCCAGAATGAACATTAGTGGCAATACTAGATGCTTAGGTGACTGAAGAACTCTGTCCCCCATCTTGTGCTTAACAGCATTCTTAAGTCATAAACCATTCCCCCCCCCTTCAATTCAGTAACCCTCTATAAATTTTGCTACATATACACTTAAAAAATAGCCCAGAAGTATTATGGTATCTCTCTTGCTAGAATCCTTGCACTGGGGAAAATATATAGATGAGTTAAGGAAAGTTCCCCCCCTCCCTTGTTCTGAATTCCCATTATAGGAGAATATCAAATATCCAGTCTGTAATCTTAAACTTAATCCTCTTGCTTGGATTAGAGAATGCTGGAAAAGAATGCCTAGAGCTATTCCAGCCCACATTTCTGGGTACATGGGTGTCAGCCAGGAAGTCAAACAAAAGATTTCCTTAGTGGCAACTACTAACTTATAAGGCCAGAAAAACTCAAGCACATAAAAGTTGGGAAAGGTGCCATCATTCCTTGTGCTTTTAGGAACCTATCCTCCTTAGAAGTGGGTGATCAAATATTGGGAATTTATGCCCACATGTATTTTACTTTGATTTATTAATCACTGCAAAGTACCATTCATACCAGTATGGGCACTATTGACTGTGTGGTGCTACTTAAAGAAAAATACTTAATTTCTTACTCTGTAAAATTAGTTAATTTGATATTGTAATGGTTATGAAAACAAAAAAACAATTTATTCAGTAATCCAATAGGTACTAGTAAAAACACTGAAAATTATAAAGGAGTAGATTGGGTGTCTTTAACAAGTTCTTATAGTGCAAACCGTACTTGAATGATGTGGTTGTTGTAAACGTGTTTTATGGAATGGTGTGCTGGTGGGGGTAAAATCAAGCATTTATATTCATAATGAAAATCTTTTGAAGATATCTGGCCAAGGAAAAAAATAGAGTGATTATGCTTATAAGGCGAGCGAGAGAGAGAGATATCCACTGAGAAAAATGTAATGTGGGTGCTTCTATCCAGTCCTGTAGCTTCCTCCTTTGAGGTAGGTTAACACTATCTCTCCTTTTTACAGCTTGCAGACTGAGACTACGTGTGGTTAAGCACTACTGTTACACTACGGAAAGAACCAAGAGTAAAACCTAGAGTGCTTAATTTCAGCTCTCATTGCTTTTGTCAAATCCCATTTTTCACCTGTTTATTTTATGCAAGTCAAGTGATGCCTGGATGGACAAGATGCTTTCACATTTTTACATGGGCAATGGAAGCTTCTATACCAATTTAATTCTTTACTTTTACTGAGATGTCCAGTTTTTCTGGTGGTAATTATGATTTCTATGTGTGATTTCTATGATTTCTTCGATTGCTATCAATTATGAGAGGACTTTGTGGACTCTTATTAATGTAGGCCACCAAACAGCTGTCTGAATGACTTTTTATCATTACTGATCTGGACTGTGATTGAACCATGGATTTAAAGATGAGTGAAATTACTCTTTATCCTATTACTATTCCTCTGAGTCACCAAGTCTCTTCTAAGGTGATCTTTTGTGCTTCTGATCCAGGAAATAATATAATATTGTCCTCTTAATTTAACTGAAAAAGATGCCAAAAAATTGACCACTGTATCCCAGGAGAAACACTTTTTGTGTGATATTACTACTACTACTATTACTGCTATTACTGCTGCTGCTGTTACTACTAGTACAGAGATCACAGTGTTTTCTTCCAAGATCGGAAATAGTTCACCAGGGGCCCTTTAAAACCCAATAATCTAGCTATAACTTATGGTACTTTGGGTAATAAGTAACTTCCTAGAATTAATAGTTTTGTACTTCTTCCCCACCCCAGACTTTTGGGTGTAACAACATTTTGTTTTCCTGTAACTTTGAAAGTGCAACTAAGCATGCATAGTATTTTCTCTTAGGCAGTCTCAAGGAGAAAAAAGCGTGTGATTATTGCAATATGCTCTTTTCTCATGCTCTCTATTTATCCGTGTTGAAATGGAAGAAAACTTTTGCAGTGGTCTGTACAAAGAGAAGCATTGTTTAGACTGCATCATTTGGTTGAGTGGTTGTTCCATAGAAAAGAAAATCAAATATATTTGCCCATCCTTCTTCCAAATCCAGATTCTATAGTGTATACTTTTAGTTTGTTATAAGTAAGTTGGAACGTTTTCAGTTAGTTAAACCAGTTTAAAAATTATTGTTATCACCAAGGATTACAAATATTAGTGGAGTCATATTTTTGTTTGAAGTAATTTTTGGTCTTCCCTATACAGTTGAATAAAATGGAATTAAAATTTGGCAATTTCCATCTTTTTTAAGGCTTTTTATGTTGTACTGCATCTTCTTTTACACTGAAGTAATGTACTATTAATTATTAAATAGAATTAGGGTTAAGAACTGAATTTATGGTATTCAGTGAAGATTTTAGCCTTTGAACCAAAACCAGATAAACAATGTGTACTGAATTTGCTAACAGCCAAATTATGGCTTTGTTCCCAGTGACAAATCCCAAGATCTATGCTATTCAACAAGGAAGGCAGTGGATGTACCCTTGAATTGTTTTCTCTCAAGAAATGTCTGTGTTTCCAAAGGATGAAGTATTATTCAAACACTAATTTTGCTGTAAATATAGTTTCCTTTTAGATATTTCCATGGTAAATGTTTTAGTTTAAAAATTCACCTCAGAAGTGCTATTCTCGTAAAATATATTTCTCCTGAAAATCCATTCTTTTGGCCTGTGCAATATGGCAGAGCAGGAACAGAATTTTAGCAGCGGTCTGTGTTACCTGCATAAGGACTTTTAACATTAACAGCAGGTTTTTTTTGTTTTTTCTTATTCCCTCCATTCAATACATATTAAAAAATAAACACAAAAGGTTATATAGTCTCTGCAGTTAGCAGGGATTAAATGAGCAAGCTTTTTGTTCTGCTGTTAGTTGTTTATATAGCCTTGCAAGCATACACTGCCCTTTACAAAATACATAACTAAAACAAAAACTCTGGTCTGGATGCTTTTTAAATTGTCTTTGCTTTCAATTGTAGTTGTTTAGTTGCTTCTCCGTTTGAGCCATAGTACTACTCTGGAGTAATACACAACTTGACAGCTTGGTCCCACTCCGTCTATTTTTTGGACTAGTGTACTAGCCTACTTTTGTTCTGACAGTTTGTACTTATTGGTGTCATTAGCACTGTACAACACACCAGACTGTAGGTAGATGAGAAATAGAAATGCAGGTGTTTTTTGTAGGATATTTTGTAAAAGTTACCCCTATTTGAGCAGTTTCACTTGATATTGTGCTGAAAACACTAGGGGAGATTTTCTTAGTAACTATGAACATTCTTGTGCAGATGTTTTATCTGTTTTACCAAAGGCAAGAAAATTGTGCAAAAATTCCTGGTGAGAAGAAAGTCTACAGGTGAGGAAAAATTCCATTTAAAAATAAAGCCCATACCAAGTCATAGAATATTTTCTCACTTGCACAAATTCAGATATCAATTCTAATCTTTTAAGCTTCTCAGTGTTGATTGCCTGTTTGCACCTACCATGTCCTTTATTGGGGTTTTGCTTATTTACAGAGATTTGATTACATTTGGCAACTCTCAGAATCAAGCTCATAACAAAAAATGGGAGGTATCATTGTAAAATTATTTCAGCCTTTCATCTGCAGATTGTGGTTAAGGTGTGATGAATTGTGGTGAGATGGATGTTAGACATCTTGCCCTGTTTCTGTATTTATTTTCGTATTCTAAGTTAATGATGCTGAGAAGTGTTCATGGACTCTGATTAGCCACGTTATTTTAGATGTATGCATTCTATAGAAACACAACTACCTTTGTTCGAAATGCCCATTAACCCAGCTCTAGGAAGAGGCGAGTTGCAGAAATAAAATGGCTGTTGTCTACACTGTATCTGGCTTAGTTTCTTGACTTTATTTACTATCACTTTTTTAACATCTTTGACTTTCCCCTCCATTTGGAGGGAATAATTCTTGTTTTGGATAGAATTGTAATCACTTCTTGGCCTTTCTGACTCGGATCAAGTATGTTTAGTGTCCACATGGTGATTGCCTTCAACAGGTTCTGTGAACTGATGTTCTTGCTGGTACTAAACGGGCATGCAGAATTATATTAAATTCACTGTGATATGAGGTTGGGAATTCCCCATGATTACACAGACCTTCCTTTACCACCTTGTTTTGTGTGGACATGTGTTCCTTGCTAATAAATCATAGTATATTGTGGCTACTATGAGATACCTGTTCAGTTGCAGCTATACAAGTAACCCTTGTTAAAATGAAGGGGGTGTTCAGTTAATAAATGTGTTTATTATAACTGAAATGTTCTTGTAATGAGATTTCTCTGTGAACAGTTACTGTGGAGTGGCTGAGGCATGTGATAAGAGCCTGTCCCCATTTAATTGCAGTTACAGTCATGTAACTGTTCATGAGTCTGCAATTCACAGAGAGCAGGCCTTACCTGTTCTGCAGTAATGTTCATGTACATGTTTTCAGCCCCAGGGTTAAAGCTCAGCTGGAGTAGCTTTCCCCCAAATGAAGCAGGGTTAAATTACATTGGTTTAGTTTTCAGTACCCTGGGGTAATTACAGTCACGTGAACAGTTATGGCAAAGTAGCCGAGGCACACTAAATAACTACTTGCCTGGCCACAGTAAATAGCAGGTAGTGACTTACTGTGTGTCAGTTATTCCGTCATAAGTGTTCAAGGGCCTGCAGTTACCCTGTGGGAAGGGAAAGCCAAACTGGAGCAACTTGGACCTGTTTCATGTTGCCCTGGTTAAGCTTTCACCATATGGCAAGAACAGGCATAAGGATGCTGTAGTGAAGTGAGACCCCAACTTTACTTATCTGGCTTTGGGACAATGCAGACAAAATACTATGTTTTAACTAGACTCTATCGTAGGCAAGGACTGAAAGGGGTGTTTTATAAGAGTGGGATTTTTGTAGCAGTGGCTCTCATTCTAACAAGATCCATTTGGCAACCTTTACTGTGGGCCAGCAGTCAAGGCTTGGAAATCATTTCATTGTGGTGGAATTTCACTGAAATGGACTTTGTGCTATCCCACCTTTTGTCATGTTCTGGATTCTTTTAAAACTTGAGAGCAAATAGAGATCAACTTTTTTCAAATGCTGGTCCTTAGTTAGGCTTTAGTACCCATATTTAGACATGTAAACTACTGACCTGTTTTTTCAAAGGTGTTAAGCACCTGCTTGCCTTTTAGCTTTGATGGGGTTCTTACAGGTTTATGAATTCACCATGTGAAGCACTTTCCATGGTGTATGGCAGGCTGACCTATCTTCGGCAGAAGTGCCACAAGTGGCACAGACAATCCCTGTGTGTGGTTTGTGGCAGATCAGGGAGGGGACAGCCAGCACAGCAGCAGGTAGGGCAGGAAGTGGAAAGCAGAGCCGGAGCTCAGGCAGAGGAAGGGGATCAGAGTAGCCCTTGGGTTGGCCCTCACTGTTAAATAGATTTTAGGGTTTGAGAAGACTATTTTGATAGTCTGCTCAGACTCCTGTTTCAGGTTCAATTACTGTGCTTAAACAAGAGCATATAATTTAGAGCAAAACATCCAGTCTTGATTTAAAAATTTCAAGTGATGGCAAATGCCACTGCAGCTGTTCATACGTTGCTTCAAGGATTCATTACTTACTGTTAAAAAAAAAAAAAAAAGCACCTTTTTTCTAGTCTGAATTTGTCTAGCTTCAGCTTTCAGGCATTGGTGATTTTTAAACATTTGTCTGCTAGGTGAAGAAGTCCCCTGTTATCAAATTTGTGCCCAATGTGAATGCACTTAACTGAGATAAAGTCAGCCCTCAAGCTTCTCATTGTTAATCTAAATAGACCAATCTATTTAGCTCTTTTACTATAAGGCGTGTTTTCCAAGCCATTACTCATTGTTGTGGCTATACTCTGAAATCTTTCTGATTTTTTTGCAGCATTGTTCTTGAAGATGTATGGATACCAGAACTGAAGAGAGTATTCTGGAATTAGATATGCTAGTGCTCAATATAGAGGCAATATAAGCTCTCTACTCCTACTTGAGGTTCTACTATTTATATGTCAATGGATCACACGAGCCCTTTTGGCCAGTGTCAAGCTAGGAATTCACGTTGAGCTGATTATCCTTAATGATACTTAAGGTTTTTCAGAATGTTTTCTTCCCATGATACAGTCCCAATCTTGTGATTGCAGCCTACAATCTTTGTTCCTAGATATACGTGACCTTACCTATATTGAAACACATACTGTTGACCAACTAACCCACATTTGCTCTGTGTCAGACCTGTGCTCTTTATTATTTACCACTTCTCCTATTATGTCACTTGGAAACTTTATCAGTAAGAATTTTTTTTTCCAGATCATTAAAAATTATTAAATTTTTAAAACAACAACCCCATTATTAAATGGCAAAAGGTCAAAACTGGTCTCTGATCAGCTCTTTTGTAGTACAGTTCTGAGATAATGATTCCTTGTTCTTAATTACATGTTGAGACCTATCATTTAAGCAGTTTTTATTCCATTTAATGCATGACGTTGATTTTTCCCATGGAGTACTAAATCAGAAGCCTATTAAATCATCACCTGTCTCATTGTTATCAATAGGACTATTGCAGTCTCGTCAGAAAATATCAAGTTAGTTTGACAATTCCTGTTTTCTAGTTATAAATGTTGATTGTTTTTAATTAAATTAACCCCCTTTTATCCTTTACAGTCTGGACCTGTCTCAGCCATTCCATTAATTTGTTTTCAATTGTCAGGCTGACAAGCATAGTTATATGAATCATCCCATTGTGCCAACAATTTAAAAGGACAAAAAGTAGGTTTCTTCTACTCCTCTGGAACTTCTCCAGTGATCATTGAAAATCGTATTAACAGGCTGCAGAGCTTCATCCATTTTAAAATACCTGGACTGTCTGATGAAAAATGTCTAATTTGAGTTGCTGCTGTTGTTGTGGAAAACACTTAATCATCATGTGCCATGATATACATTTTATATTTTTTTAATTATGTACCGGAAGCATTCATTGACCACTTATTTTTTTTCTTCATTATATCATTATTGAAAATTCTACTATGTCATCACAGGAAGGGACCAATGCAGTGTGCTAATGTATTACTTTTATTCTTAGTGTACTTAAGGTTAACTTTTTTGTCTTCATGCTGGAACCATGGTTTTTTGGTTTTGGGGTTTTTTCTCCCTCATGCCCTTTTTGCTGCTTTTATTAAGTTTCTGTGCTTTTTAGCTTCTGATTTACATTCCCTTTAACCTTTGTTAGATGTTTTCACTTGCCATTGTGGTCATCTTTCTTGACTGCATCATTGTTGATATTTGAGTTTCTAGAAAACTATCCTGAAAAGCATTCCTAGTTATTCACATTTTAAATTCTGTATTGTACTTGATTTAGCTAATAATTGTTTCAGCTTGGGAAAATTGGCCCTTTCAAATCACGTAGGACATAAAGTACTGGTTTGAACGTTATTTCATTTGCACAAGCCATAGTCACTTGTAGCCAAGGAGCCAATAGTTTTTAGTTCTGAGATTAATTCCAGTTTACCTATCAAGGGAAGGTCTAATATAGAGTTTATCTGTTTTGAATGCAGCACTTCTTGACACTTCTGAAATTACAGAACTCAATGTCATGTGGAGTTCCAGAACTGGTCACCAGTTGAAGTTTTCTAGGATTAGTGGTATGTAGGGCTGTCAAACGATTAAACAGTTTGATCGGGATTAAAAAAATTAGTCACAATTAATTGCAATTTTAATTGCGTGGCTAAAAACTCAAAACGATGCACAGAAAAACTCAAAGTTATGCAGAATTATGCAGGTACTTTGTATGAGGGCTGTGAGGAATTTTTATCTGCAGCAGCTGTGGGGTACTGTGGGTCAGGACTGAGGGGCAGCAGTAGGACTGGAGGAGGGAGGGCTGTGCCTTGGGAGTGAGGGGCAGACATAGAGATGCACAGACACACATACACATGCATGCAAACACACGCACACACTGCCCAGCAGGTAAGTCTGTGGAGGGTAAGAGGTGTGGGGAAGTGGCATGGGGGTGGGCAGATCAAGGCTTCTATACTGAGGGAGGGAATAGGGCAAGGGTTGGGGTGAATGCGGCCCCAGGGCCGAGCCAGGTCATGGGACAGAGCTGTGGGTGGCTCGTCCAGGGGCATGGGTGGGCTCCCACTGCTTTGTGCACCCCTGGGGGAGATATGGGGGGCATATGCCCCCCAGATTGTATGTGGGACAGAGGGCAGCTGTGCTGGGCTCTGCGACCCACTGCCTTTGCTCCAGGAGGCGTGCACTGGCAGCGCTGTGCCTCCCTTGCCTGCCCAGCATTGGAAGGCACAACGTGGCATTGTGCAGCTCCTGGGGCAAAGGCAATGGGGTGCAGAGCCTCAGCAGACATCATGCCTTTGCACCACACAGGCTTGTGCAAAGTCAACCCCAGGGGTGTGTGGGGCCCGGGCCATATCAAGCTGTGCGGGGCCTGTGTGGGGGGAGGGTGGTGAGTGGCCAGAGTGCGGAGCCAGCAGGGCCTGTATGGCACTGTCTGTGGGGCCCCTGCAAAGCACGGTTGCCCCGATTCGCCCCCCCATGGGATGGCTCTGGGCACATGCCCCCCATGCCTACCCTGGGGTGCATGCAGTGTAGGGAGCCCCCCCCACATCTCCCTGGATGAACTGTGGCTCCATCCCACCACCCCCCCTGGCCCCAGAGCCCCATTCACCCCAGCCCCTGCCTCTGCCCCACTCCCTTCCTCACCATGGGGGCTTTGATCTGCCCCACTCCTGCTGTTCCCTTTCCCATGCCCTGTACCCTTCACAGACTTACCTGCTGGGTGCTGCTCCACATGCTGCCAGGCTGCGTTCCTGGCTGCCTGCAGGCTGTGGCTGTGTATCTGTCTGTGTACGCCCCTCCCCTCCATTGCAGCCTCCCAGATCCCACACCCAGGCTGCCCTGCAGTCCTCCGCACTGTCACGGCTGCCCTTCAGGGCAGCCCAGAAGCAGCGGTGATGGCGGCAGAGCGGAGCCTGGGTGTGGGCTCCAAAGCCATGTGTACAATTAATGAGTTAAAAAATTAACGCGAACGTTTAGCACGTTAATCATGCGTGTTAACCACGATTAATTGACAGCCCTAGTGGTAAGTGTTGGAGGAGTGATATTTGTTGCACAGTGTGATTTAGTGGTCAGGCACCAAATATTCTTTTGCCTACACTTTATCTATTAGAACAAAATAAAATAGCTTTGATTGACTTTTGCTTCAAAGCTGTCAGTGACTTGAAGACAAGCATTCCTACTTCTGATATAGAGTGCTATTCACCCCTCACTTTTGCCTGCTCAATCTTACCTAAGTTGGTTTTTAACCAGTTATTTTAACATTCCGGTGACGTGAATCTTCCCAGCAGGGTTTCAGTAATACCATCTAGGCTGAATTTATGTTTGTAAATGAGCAATTCCAGTTCCTTGTGTTTATTACCCAGGCTCCTAGTATTGTTGTATAAGCAATTAAAGAATTTCTTCTCTTCAGGTCCCTTGATGCCTTAATTAATTTTGTTCTTGACATCTTGACTTTGTGCTAAATGAGTGTACAGTTGTCCCCCTTTTTCTTCCTCTCTTATAGTTGTTCATTTAACACTTGGATGATTATTTTGTCCGGTCTGTCCTGTGGAAGGTCAATTGTCCTAGGCTATAAAAACATATAAAGTCCTATCTTCCTGTTGAAGGCAGACCAGTTTTCCACAAAACAGAACCCATTACTTCACACCACTTAACCATTCTGCAGTTCACTTCTGAGTTTTTAATGTTTTCTTTTGCTATTTGGATAGAAAGGGTCTTGCACAAAATCAGCTGATAATTCTCTTCCTTCCACACCTTTCAGAGATTTCTGCAGTCATCTGTAATTTGTGAGGTATGGTGCAAAGCGGTGTTACTGATGTACATAGGGAATATCACCAGTATCTCCTTGCTTGCTGTCTCCAATCTCCCATTCAGTTTTGCAGCTACATCTCATGTGTTGTTTTCACAGAAGTTCGTACGGTGCTCTGGTGCTCTGTTTCTTCCCCATCCTTTGAAGAATGTAAAGAACATTCTGCTTGGTATATGATAAAAGGGGCTGTCTGTCTTTCATGGATGGATGCAAATCTGTTTGCAGGCATGCATTATTGTCTTGTAGTGTGGGCAGAGCAATCATTCTAAAGTTTTACACACTGGTCCACCAGTAGATCTGCGGAGACACTCTCTTCAGTTTTCAGTGTGAAACCTGGATAGTTGTACATTTTTATATCAGGGCCACTGTGACTGTTTCAGATCTTGCATGCTTTCGGTATCCATTCAGCTGTGTCTAATGACAAATTTGTATTCAAGTTATGAGAGATGAGAAGTTTGAATTAGCTGTGCCTGAAAGCTCCCTCACTATAGTTTTCCCTTTCCTTTTCTCAGCTATTTGCATTGTATTTTGCAGTCACTTCTCCAGCTCTCAACATAGGATTTTGCTGCTGGAGTATAGACTTGGCTAGAGGCTGAGATGATTGTGAACAGTTTTTCCAGACTTTCCATGGCTGGTTCCAATAATAGATGATAGTATAATCAACCATTTATAATTATACTATTATTTTTCTCTGTACAGATCAATAAAAGCGAATGAGGGGAAAAATCCATTTGAAAGTTGCATTTTTTTTTCTGTGTCATCTCATTGACACAGACATTTTCCTGCCAAACCATACTTTTTGTCTTTTCCCATCTTCATTCTTTAGTCTGCTTTGTATGGAGGAGACCCTTGTTTGTTATGTTGATTATTCATAGAGATTTTCCCCTTGCAGAACAATTATGCCAAAAGTTTTGTGAAGCTGACTAGCTGTGAGGGAGATTAGAAATGTGAGGCAGATTAGGTTTTTAACATCCATTTTAGGTAGTAGTACTGCAGCTCTTAAGTGAAGGTTTCACTTCCTACTATTCTCTACTCCAACTCAATTACTTTATTAAATGAATCTCCCTTCATGACCCCTTTCCAGAGTCCAAGTTGGTCAGGGCCTCTTTCCTTCTGTCTCAGTTTGGACGGTTAAATTGAAGAGATCACGTCTATAGGAAACCAACTTTAAAGGCAGACAGGAAATACTCAATTGTTTTCACTAGCATTTCCTCTCAATAGGTTTATGGGAGAATATGAAGATTATCTCTCTAAGCCCTTATGAAGTGGAAGACCTCTATGACAATAGATAACTTGAATACAGAAGCATACTACTTTCAGAATGATCTTGTTTTGGATTTCAGCCAGTTCCTTGTTTTTATCAGCAAACAAGGTAGGTTTTTTTCCCCCCAAGTAGATTAAAACATTGCAGTTAATTATACATCATGATATAGATGTCACCTAGAGGTATTTCCTCTTTTCTTAAACTAGGAATGTCTCTGTAATGATAAACCTGATTTTGCATTCAGATACATCATTGTAGATCAAAACTTCATTAGAGTCAGCAGAGGTAAAAACTCTTTATTCCTGGCTTAATAGCACTGTTCCCTGCATTCTCTGGGCAGGATCTTGACACTGGCTGATCTAGCAATGATGGTTGATGATAGGTTACTTTCTTATGCACTGGTGCCATCTCTAGTATTATCTTACCTGTTTGAGATGGCATAGAGAGCAGCCATTTGTCAGCAGTATTTCAATACAGTATATTGCACTAGAGATTCTTGCCCTTTGTGTCCAACATGATATCCAGGTTAAAGGATTTTACAGGTTGAACTTTAAATAGTTTAATATATGACTAGTGCTTTTTTTCTGCTGACGTTCATTTTGTCTACACACAACATTCTCTGTAGCCATTGAGCAGCGGTGGTTCACTGTTTTAATCTGAAATCAGGCAGAAAGAAAGTAGGGCAGGATAGCACCTTAGAAACCAACTGGTTTGGAAGCATGAGTTTTTGTAGCCAGAAGCTTACTTTACCAGATGCTATGAAAGGACTGCTATGCTATGAATGAACAGTCCGTTCATACCATCTAATGTAGTAGGTTGTTGGCTATAGAAGCTCATGCCTCTTTGAACCAATTAGTCTCTAAGGTGCCACCTTACCCTGTCTTCTGCTTATAGCATACCTCAGAATGCCCACAATATCTGGGTAACATCTTGTATTTCTTGGCATAACCCCTTGAAGCTGGATAGTTTAGGAATTTCACTCCTTAACTAGTAAAGGGTATTGTAAAAGGAATAAATGTATTTAATGATACCTACAAATGGGTAAGTTTGTGTGAACTTGTAAACAAAAATTAGGTGTCATTAGTTACATTTACCACTTATGTCATCTTTAATGAAGTTTTTTTTTTTTAAATTTCTAAGCCAAAAGGTATGTGCATAAAACCACTGAAATATAGTAACTCAGAACAAAAATGAACCAATCTCTAGAACAACAATGCATGCTAATTAAATAGCAATAATTTAACAGTGAGAAGAAACTAAAATTTATAGTAACTTTACAAAACTGGAGACTGCTGCTGTTCTTACTTCACTCAAAGCATTGTGGAATTGTGTAGAAAAAGATAACTTAATTGTTGAAAATATAACACCAGCAGATCCATTCTACACCAGCGTTTTGACTGACAAGGTTATCAGCTTTGTTCTGAATTTTAAGCAGTTTTGCCAGAACTTGAAACACCTAACACCTAGTTAGGTTAGGTATTTAGAACTTAACCTAAATGTGGTTAAGTTCTGTACCACATTTATCACCAGGTACAGAAATGTGGTACAGAACTTAACCACATTTCTGTACCTGGAGATAAAAGATCCTATTCTTCTGTTCCATAAACACCTATTTTATGTAGCAGAAATCAGCAAAGTTATTCCAAATTTACCTATTTTATGTATTTAGTTAGTCTCTGTCACTACAGCATCTGAGCATCTCACAGCCTTAATTTATTCAATCTTTAACATACTCACCCTCATCACAGTCCCTGTATTTACAGGTAGAGGATGGTGGCACAGTTAGGCTAGAACCCAGATCTCCCAAAAAGATTTAGTTATTACAATAGCTATTGTTGTAGCAACTAATTTTTAGGTATATAGGCTCTCACACCTCAATAGGGGATCCTACAGCCCTGAGTATAGTCTGTCTATACAGCCAGAATAGAAGTAAAGGTTTAGATTGGGCTTACACACAAATGGTCCTTGGTTCTGGGGTGGAATCCATGTATCTCACTTCATCCAGGTGAGTATCCTATTCACCAAGCTTGAGAGTCACACTTGCATTTGCTTCTTTTCTCTGGCCCAGTGAATGCTAAACTATTTTCTGCAAAGGAGAAAAGTTCAATAGGGTTGGTGGAGTTTCCCACCAAAGAATAACCCATAACTTAGTGGTAAACACATTTTCCTAGGAGATGGGGGTTTGATTCATCTTGGATAGAGGAGGAAGTTGAAACAGAACATCACCCATCCAGGCAGACATCTATAAGCACTCACTTATCGTGTGAAAGGGAATGATGGTTTCTGTTGCGTCCAGCCACATTTTTTTAAAAAAGCAGGTACCACAATATTTTGTGCAGAGCCCAGTACATCTCATGAGTTCTAAGAATGCCTGCTGGATTCAGTCCCTCACGTATGGTAGGTAGAGGAATGCTTAGTTTCTGGGTGCCATTGGAGTTTAGGCACAAAGTAGGTACTGATCTGCTTGGTCCTGTCAAGTCTGAGGCACATGTAGGCTTACTAAGTAACATCAGTCACCTGGACACTGATGCCAAGAAATTAGGTTCCTGCAGACTTCGGACATCTCTTGGGTTATGTGCAGGGGTTTTGAGCAGATGAGCATGGGTTTTGAGGTTTGCAGTTTTGGACTTAGATGACTAATGCTTTTGTGGATTTTGGCCCAAGTGACTTGATCAAGGTCATGCAGGATTTTATGCCAGAGCAGAAGTTGAACCCCAAGACATCTTTAGTAGCCTAGGCTAGACTGGAACATCTTTTCTCTCTGGTGTGAGGGGAAGATCAAGCCCAACCATTCCAGATGCTTGAACCACTTCTGTAAACAGGGTAAAATCCCAGCTCTCTTTTAGTCAGTGGCAAAACTGTCATTGACTTTGGGGTAGGGTACATTTCACCCCAAAGTTTCCAGCAAATCCACACTTAAAATGCAGAGTCCTAGTCTTTAGGTAAGAAATCTGTTTTCTCATACTATGTCTGAGTAAGCAGTTGTAACAGTAGACTTACTGCTTCCTTATGTTTTGGCTCAGATCCCAGACACATGCTCCCAGGAAGCTTAGTCCATAAACCTGGGTCTGCTAAATCACAACAGACTACCAAAACTGATTCAGTAAGGAGTTCTAGAAAGCAACTTCACAGTCAACTAAACATATTAAAGACTAAAACTATACTGAAACAATAATTATTCTGACAAAAACTTCTATGGCAAATAATATCTATTAGCTCCTCACATTTTATAGGGTCTTTTGTGTTTTGTAAAATATATATACAGTATTTCAATATTTTGTTTAGTTTGGTTTTTCTGCCTTGCCTTAACTAAAGCAACAAGGAAAGCCAGTAATGATAAACTAAAAGACTTAGTATTAGGAACCAGGTGGTTGGCTTTGAAAAATATATATATATATATTTTTTTTTTACATAGGAAAAGTCTGAGGCTTGAGAATTATATTTAATACCTATCAGCCAGGGTTAAAACAATATGGTGAAAATGAAGTGAATCAGTTTTTATCAGTTTCACTGACATGTATTAAGTATCATGGTGTTAAGCCTAAGACTTTTCATATATAAAAAGTCAGCATTTTTCAAATCACGTGTCCAACTGGAACCATCAGAAAACAGTTCAAGTAAAGTGGACATGTCAGATTATTTTTTAGAATATATTAAGATCTAAGACATTCTGCTTGTCTACTGGACAGCGGAGGAATCAAGGATATTTCATAGATTTCTAGGGTCGGAAGGGACCTTTTAGATAATTGAGTCCGACCCCCTGCTCTGGGCAAGAAAGAGAATTGGGGTCAGGTAACCCTAGCCAGGTGCTTGTCTCATCTCCTTTTGAACCTCCAGGGCAGGGGAAAGCACCACCTCCCTTGGAAGACCATTCCATAGTTTGGCTACCCTCACCGTAAAGAATTTCTACCTGATGTCCAATCTAAATCTACTCTCCTTCAGTTTATGGCTATTGTTTCTAGTCACCCCAAGGGGTGCCCTGGTAAACAGAGTATCCCCTATCCCCTGCTGACCCCTCCTGATGAGTTTGTAGCCAGCCACAGGATCACCTCTCAGCCTTCTCTTGCGGAGGCTGAGGAGATTCAGATCCCTCAATCTGTCTTCATAGGATCTTACTTGCAGACTCTTGACCATACAAGTAATCCTCCTATGAACCCTTTCCAGGTTATCCATATCCCTCTTGAAGTGCGGCGCCCAAAACTGGATGCAGTACTCCAGCTGTGGTCTCACCAATGGTGCATAGAGGGGAAGTATCACCTCCCTAGACCTGCTCGTGATGCACCTGCTAATGCAGGAGAATGCAAGAAAGAATGTGGTTAGCCTTACTTATTACCTCGTTACATTGGCTACTCATGTTTGTTTTTGCCTCAACTATGACTCTGAGATCCCTTTCCACTGCTGTGCTACTTAGAATGGTACTTCCCAGTCTATAGGTGTATTGGTGATTCTTTCTCCCCAGGTGCAGCGCTTTGCACTTATCTGTGTTAAACTGCATCCTATTCTGATCCGCCCACTTCCCCAGTCTTTCTAAATCCATCTGAATTCGCCCCCTACCCTCTAGTGTGTTTACTGTACCCCATAGTTTGGTGTCGTCTGCAAATTTGGACAGAGTGCTTTCTATACCCTCATCCAAATCACTGATGAAGATATTGAGCAGTACCGGTTCCAGGACACAGCTTTGGGGGACACCACTGCCCACATCTCTCTAAGTAGAAACCGACCCATCCACCACCACTCTCTGGGTGTGTATTCTTAATTCTGGTTTTGTTTTACTTATTCTGTGGATGGTAACAGCTCTGGAATATTTGTAGAATTCTGTAATACATAGTACTAGACAGCATCTAAGTCCAAAATACACGTTAACTAATCAGTTATCTCATGGCTCCTGTGAGGGACATAAGTAATTATTATCCATGTGATAGATGGAAAAATGGAGAAAAAGGTATCAAGTCTTTTTTAAAAATGCAGCATACTTCTGGGTCAATTCAGTGTGCAGTGAGTGACACCGGGATCCTGATTTTCACTAATGCAGAGTTTCCTTATCACCCTTTGGATTTTCAGTTTCCTTGCATGTGTTCAGCACCTCAAAACATCATCATTTTGTGCTCTCAAATTTAAATTGGACCTTAAATGATTTACCCAAGGCCACATACTATAGGAAAATGGCAGAATCAGAATTAGTAGTTGGGATATTTGGTTCCTTACCCCATTATATCTTGTTTTGTTAATATTCTAAACATTGGACTAGGGTTGGGAAAAATCTTATTGTAAATTTAAAATTATAATAGCTTATCTTCTGTTTAATTTACTTTTCAGTCCTGTTAATAACATTTGAATCTCTTTGCATGCATATTAAAGACAACTGAAGGCATTTAATTTCATTACTTTAGTAGTTGGGAAAAATATCTTAAGACCTCCTCCTTTTTTAGAATATTTTCATATTTAAAATATCTAAAATTAGAAAACTTTCTGCTATCTACCTTTTGTGTGTAAGGCTTAGCAGAAAATTGAAGAACAATTAAGTCTGTAATGAAACCTGACTGAGAAGGGAAATCATTTTTATTTAAATGGCTTTTTATTTGTTTTTGCCAACACCTGTTTATCAGATATTTGAGTTAAACAATTCAAACCTTTTTATTTCTGTGCTTTCGATGCTTTTAGTTAATAGCTGCATGAATTGGCACTCACTGTTCTTAAATCCTCTAAAGGAAACCACCAAAAAAACAGGAAAGGCAAGAGTAGATGTTTCTGATGTGTTTAAAAAAATTGAGCTAGAGAATAAAGGGAAGAAACCTTTCAGACTTTCTCTGAGTATCAGAGAGAATCAAACAAGAGTATGAGATAATTTCTGCCCCTGCCCCACCAATTGACATGATCTTTAACTTAGTATTGACTAGCCTAGTATTTCCCAAACGTTTGATACTTTCTCCTGGATTAAAATGTTGCTCTGTGTGTGTGTTCAAATACATCTAATTTCAGAAAAGACATGGGGGGGGGTGCGGCTTTGAGGCTAAAAACAGTTGTGAATTGCTGAATAAAAAATATTGGATTTACCCAAAAAACCTTGTCTGTCTGTGTCTCTAGACCAGCATGGCTACAACTAGCACCCCTGATCTAGCTTGTGCCTTTTCAGCATAGTGGGGTCAGGACTTCACCCTGCTGTGCCCTGCTGTTTCCACTGTTTGCCTCCTCCTGGCTCCTGGTCTGTACCGCATGGGGCAAGGGCAGTCCCTGTTGCTGAATCTGCTCCCTCGGGGTCTCACACATGTGACCACCCTGCGGCCCCTTCCTGCTGGCTCTAGAAGTGTAGAAAGAGTGGAGAGGATGAACCGGGCTGCAGAGCAGGCTCCATCTGTGCATCTGCCCACTTGCAGCAGAACATGCACCTGGAAATGTGAGAGGGCCCAGCACAGGGGCTGCATGCAGGCAGGGCAGGGAAAGGCAGCAGCAGTGGCAGCAGTCCCCAAAGGAGCTGCTGCAGGCATCACTGGATAACCTGGGGCAGGCACAGGATGCTAGTCAGGGGAGGATAGCATTTACCCACTCACACAGGGGGATTTTGTGGCATGCTTCCATAGCATGCCATGGCGTGCACAGCCTTTGAGAATCACCTAACTGGCCTGCACACGTTGCCATAAGAAGTGTTGAGTTTTCCAAGACTGGGAGGTTTGAAACTGGATCTCTCACACAGCAGTTCTAAGTCAACCTTTGTCTCTTTCTTCTGAATAATTATTTATTCCGTGTCCACAGTGGAGTAGGTCATAGGTGGCAGAAGGCCGGGGCTAACGGGGCTCAGCCCCCCCAAACGCGGAGCAGTGGGTAGGCCACGGGCTCTGGGTGGCTGTTGCAGGGGTGGAGAAGGGCGCACACTCAGCCAGGATCACAACCCGGCATGTGGATCACTGACTGCCCAGCACAGCAGGCAAGTACCGGTTGATTTTGTGAAGGGAAAAGTGCTGGGGGCGCAGATCGAGGGCCCTACAGTGAGGAAGGGAGTGAGGCACAGGCAGGGGCTGGGGTGAATGGGGCCCCAGTGGGCACATGCCCCCCGATCTGTGTGCAGAGTGGAGGTGGTTGCTGCTGTGCACTGCGCTTTGCACCCTGCTGCAGCTGCCCCAGGAGCAGTGCAACGCCACATGCCTGCTGCCACTGGGCTGTGCCGTGCCCCCTGCATGCCTAGTGGTGGGATGCACGTGGGATTGCACATCTCCAGAAGCAGCAGCAACAGCTGCAGCGGAGCACAAAGCACAGCATGCAGTGGCAGCCACCTCTGTCCCACACACAAATCAGGGAGCACATGCCCCTCAGGCATCTGCCAGGGTGTGCACAGCAGCAGGACCCCCCCAACATCTCTGGAGGAGCCACCCAGGCTCCAGTTGTCCCACCACCTGGCCCGGCCGGGGCCGCATGCACCCCAGCCCCTGCTCCTGCCTGTGCCCCTCTCCCTTCCCCACTGTGGGGGCCTTGATCTACCATCCTCCACACTCCTCCCCTCCCCCTTCCCCCACAGACGTACCTGGTAGGGCGGGGCAGCGCATGTGCTCAGCCCCCCCCCCCCCAATTTTTCCCAGCCTATGGAGTTAGGTGCATATAAATTGATTAGAGAATCTTTCAGGTACATCGCTCCACGTCTGGTTGCTGGGGGTACACTGATTCAAAAAGGTTGAAAACCCCTGCTTTCATGTATTGAGAAGAAATGACTCTCTCACAAGTATGGTAGGAAAAGTTCAGGTTGTTGGAACAATTTCATATCATAGGGAGAAAAGTTCTCACTTTCTACTCACCCTTCTCTCTCATATTTGAGAGGGAGCTTTCCAAATCAGATGAATGGTAAGCAGTCTCGTCATTTAAACTGTTTGGCATAGGGCTATCTTTTCTTGTGTCTTTCTTTAGAATTTAAGGCAAAAGGATCTAGACCTTGATTGGACTTGAGGGCACTCCTATTGTACAAATACTAAGTTTTATTAGTAAAAAGCAATTATTTACTGAACAGACATGAAAAAAATACATTATCTATATGAACCCAGGATCTGGATTAGAGCATATTTGTGGCCAGGTAGGTTAGTTAATTACAATGGCAGGGAATGGGAGTAATATTAATTTTTTGAGTAGCAGGAGAGAACCAACTGTTTTGTTTGTCTGCTAAATTGGATCAGTGAGATAAAAATTTCAGTGAACAAGTCCAACTATAGCTGTAGTATAGATCTGATTCCAGCCTGGAAGAACAGTGAAATATGTAAAGGTACTTATGTTCCATATCACCAGGGCTGTTCCTAGGAGTGTGCGGGGCCTGGAGCATATCAGCCTGTGCGGGGCCCAGGGGGTGGGCGGAGGCTGGCAGCACTTGGCAACACTCGGCAGTGGCGGAGCATGGTGACCGTGGTGGGATCTATGCAGCACTTGACCGTGGGGCCTCCCAAAGCATGGGGCGTGAGGCAGTCACCCTCCCCCTTTTTTTTCCCCCCCCCCCCCCCCAAGGACAGCCCTGTATTCATATTTTTACATTAGCTAACTTTAACTTTTGTCAGTAGTGTCACAACCCAAAGGGTGTGATTTTTGTTTTGTGTGCTTCAGCACTGCTAAATTGTTCCCGCTAAATTGCAGCTTCTTTGCACGGTGGAGTTTTCTGCTGCAAAAGAGAACCCCGGTGCAAAAGAATTCCCGCCACCAGTAGCTTTCTTTGCAGGGTGCATTTCTTTGTTGCAGCACAGAAATGCTCGTTGCAAAGAGTTGACTTCACGCTGTGTGAAGATCTCTAAGCACTGCGGATCCTTACGGACCCAGCGCATTTCAAGCAGGCAACAGAGGTCTGATCAGCCTCTAGCCTCTCCCCGTCGCCGATAGATTCCTAGACGTATCCCTCCCTGCGCACAAAAGAACCGGACCCACGGAGCCTAGCAAACTTCGTGTGAGTTCAGCTGGAACAACTGACATAGTTGTTCAGACGACCGGACTACCTCAGAGCACAAGTTCCATGGAGCCTAGCAGACTTCATGTGAGTCTATTCAGAGCTCTTTTGTACGAGTACTTTCTTCGGTTGACACGACGGGCTCGCGTGTTTAGAGCCTTCAGCCAGATTGGGCTAGAGTTCGCGAGTTTAGAACTCTTGTCCACCTCTCTTCTTTCCTGTCTGTAACCGCAACTCAAGCAAGTTTTCCAGCCTGCACCACAACCATCTTCGGTGTAAGTAAACAATCTTTAAATCTACCTTTACGAGTCCGTGCCTAATTCTAGCGTGTCGCCCGTTCTCTCCGACCCCACGTGCCCGGGCTGCTGGCCACAGCCCGCGCAGAGCACAAAAAGGGCCCGGCTCACACCTGGCCCGCACAAGTAGTAGAATACATTGTCCTTTGGTAGCATAAGAGTACAGTCTTATGCCCAAGCCACTGTTCTTATAAGGTCTCATATGGATAATACCATATTTACTTGATTAGAAAATGAGGTTTTTCCACCCCCCCATTTAACATGGGGGGAAGAGCCCCTTTCCTTACAGTCAAGTGTGAGGCAGCGGGCGGCAGGCAGCTGTTGTAGCTTCAGCCCCAACCTAAGGTTAAGGCTGGAGTTGGAGCCAGTGCCAGAGTGCCTGCTGCCCCTCTGCCTCCTGCCCCGCCACTCCTCCCCTGCAGCCTGCAGTCTCCCCCCCAATGATGTTTCTCTCTGTCTCCCCCTTTGCCACACTCTTCCTTACCTTTGATCCTACCATGTGCACCCCACTGCCTGTTCCCCAGCACCTACCCCATTACTGCCCCCACCACTTGCAGTAGTGGGGGGAGGCACCACAAATTTAAGACGATCCTCCAATAATTAGATTCCATACATGGAAAATTATAATATATTTATAAATTTTCTGTGTGTAAAATCTAATGACTGGGGGGTCATCTTGCATTCAGGGTCATCTAATATTTGGGTACATATGGTATTTCTTTGTTTCAGGAAATTATATTGGCTATTTGTTAAGTAACCCTTCTTATTCAGGGTTGGTTGCATCCATGTCCAGGATGGAGGGAATATAAAATTAGGGTTCTTGTCTTGTAATTTGATTTAAAAATGAGTTCCCAGATACTTTTGGTAGTGCTTTATATATATAGGGTTTTTAATTATGCTGAGGTCCAGGTATAATAATTATAGTTCTTGACTTTTAATAATTAAGTTTCCCATCAGTAGATCTTATGTTCCCCATTTTACAGTCATGAAAATGGAATCACGGGAAGATGCAATGAGTTGGCTAAGGTCCCATCAGGTCAGTAATAGAGCTGAGAATACAATTCATGTCTCCAGTCCAGTGCTGTATCCTCTATGTCAGAGCTATTCAACTGGCAGCCCGTGGGGCACATGCGGTACCTAAGGGGTTACACTGTGGACCCTGGGTCCCTGGTCCAGGCACTGGACCCCTATTATTCTCCTACTGTTGCTGACAGAGTCACTGGACTCCCCCTTCCTCCTCTAGCTTCTGCCTGCCCCTGGGGTTGGAGTGGTATACAATGGCCTCCAGGGCGAGGGATCATGCAGCCATTGGGCTGTGGGGGGCGTGATCTGTGACACCATTGCAGTGTGGCAGAGGTGGGGGTGGACCACATATTATGTGGCCTGGGGTGGGGCATAGGACATGTGCAGTATGTGGCCAGATGCCTGCAGCTTCCAGCCACTCAAAAATCCTAGCTCTGCTTTAAGCCTTTATTTTCTATTCCAAACTGTTATGTAGACTGTTGATAGCTATATGCTTTTAACCAGCTGATGTATTTCAGCCAAGGTGTGAATGCATTTTAGCAATGAGCAAAGTGACAAGAACTGTACAATACAAGTTGATATATCAATTAAGTGATTGGTATTCTCTTATCCATAAATCATAGTAGGTCTACATGGAAAGACTACATTTTATTACTGTTCAATATAAGAAAATATCCAGAATATAATTTTCCTTCTTCATGTCACAAAGCGTTTAGCAGAATTTGCAGTTTCACTGGAATCTGACAGAAACGCACTAAGAGGGTTTCTCAAACTTGCAAACTCTGGGTTGTCAGCTATGTGCCTAAATGCCCACACCACCTCTGCTCCCTTCTTGGGGCTTAGATACCTCTGAAGGTATCTCATAGTAAAGAAGTGAAATGTTTGCATTCCACTCTTACTTGTTCAGAAAGAAACTATGGGAGAGGAGGGAGAAATAAAAAACAAACAAACAAACCCCATTGTTCTGTGTTTGGCTGTAATATTCAAGTGAATAGAAATCTAAAATTGTAGTCTAATTATGTAAGAGCCAGTATTTTGTAAAACTTACTGGACAGTCCAGAGTTCATTGATTGCTTCATTTTAGTGCCTCTTAAGTGAGTTTTTAGTAAAGACACTAATGGTGACTAATGCAAGCTGCAGTATAGAAAATAAGCCACTGTCTGTACACCTATTTTATTCAAGGCTGTTATCACTCAGTCTGTGGTTTCTATGGTGTTTAACTGACGAAGGCTAATGCACCTCTTAGTGATCCATAAGCTGGGAAAATGCACAGTAATGGAACTCAATTAAGCAGAGTATAAAGAAATCCAAATGGCACTGTGTGGAGATATCATTTAAATAGGGTATGTGGGCTTTTTGGTGCTCAAAAAGACAAGTGTTGTCACCTGATTTACATAAGGAAAACAGTCTTTTGTCAAAACACCAAGTGATAAATATGTGGGTAGTTTATGAACTGAAATATGAAAGATGGCCAGAACGTTTAGAAGAATCTCTACATTTAAGATTTTGCTAAACATTTCAATAAGGCTCACATTAAAAAACAAATACACCAGCGAATAGCTTAGGTAGTTAAGTACTAATAGTGTGTTAAGTTAGGGCAGGAAATTGCTTTCACAAGTTCATGGTTTTTTTTTTTATTCCTTCTGATTTAGAAGGAAACACTTTATTTAGAAAGTAAAATGAAGGATAGTTTCTTCATCAGTCGTCTTAAAGAACCGAGAGTTGGGAATATGTACGATGCACACATGAGTTAAAACCTATTGCCATTTGAGCAAATGGAAATTTTGTCATTGACCTTAGGGCGGGCAGGATCAGGACCATGACATCTAGTTTTTATTCTTGTGATAAAAAGAAACACCTCAAAGAACTTTTTCTCAGTCAAAAAGGGAGAACATTAAACAAGTTTAATGATAAGGTTATAAAAGTAAAGCTTTATTACTTCATTAAAATAAATGTAGGGAGTTAGTATGGAGTAAACAGTCAGGTGAAAAAGAACAATTCAGTGTTAACCTAAGTTGTTGAAAACTACAGAAAACCCTTTAAGTATATTCACCTTCAGATATTAGTGTTCTATAACTTGTTAGCATTTCAGGAGAGCACCTAAGCATTACCTTAATGTTACTTAACCATTGACTTCACTAAAACTTCATCACGTGCAAAAGTGCTGTCTTGAATAACAATCTTTCTTTTCTTTCTCATCATTAAATATATAATTTTTAAATAAAATAACCATTACAGGGAAGTTTCATTTTGTTTGAGTAATCTTGAAAATTTTAATTAAAATATTAAAATATTAAAAAATCTGGAAAATTTTAATTAAAATATTAACATTCTCTTTGCATGCTTATATATATGGCTTCATAGGCAAGCCCTTTGTTTTGTTCTTTGTTTTGAAAAGAAGCGGTTTCTACCAAAAGCCAGACTGTGGTGCTTTTTCACACCTGATCAATAAATTGTTTATTAAATAGTTTTGATTATGAGAAAGCAGGAACAAAATAATTTGCATTTTATACATTTTGTGGTTTTAAATACCAAGAGGTATTTAAAGGTGTGCCTTGTGACCCATGCTAAGATTACAAATAATACAGATAGATATTTCCTATAAGTATTTCCTCTATCTAATTTTTAGTAAATGTAACTAGCATCTATACCATCAAAAACCATAAAAAGTAATAGTGTGAGAATCGTGTGGATGCCAGCACTGTTTTTTTTTATTGAAAATGGCCTGCATTGAGCATAGTTTGAACCTGCATAGCTACCTAGCTACACGTATGGCTTTGATAATGTGTTTTTAGTATTTGAACTCTGAGTCATATGCTATGATAATCCACATTCCTTGAGCAAGTGCAATATGAGCTATATCTGGTTTCATTTTTATGCTATACCAATTATAGAAAAAGCTTTTCATTCACTTAAACATAAAAGATTTTCAGATCTTAATGTTTAGGGTATTCACATTTATAAAACATTTCCATTAAAAGAAGTCTCACTGTATTTTTTGGCTTCTTGAATTATTGTCTGGGAAGCACTGCAATTGGCAGATTAAGGTCAAATGATATGATTTTGAAACAAGCCCAAGGCTCTGCAAGTCCCACTATGCCATTACACATATTAGTAGTCTTAATATCTGTATAAAAGCATTTTTATTTCTGATCTTTTAAAGCTGATAAAAAATGCAGTGAAGCAAGCAGAGAAAGGGACATGTGCTAATTTGACCATCTAATTATAAAGATTGTATTTTTTAGGCATACTTTTTAAGCAGTGCACAATGTCAGCCTGTGTAGTCACATTCATTTTGGCTTCAGTGACTGGGAACCCTAAGGGGTTCAAATGGTCCAGCATCCTGATTTAACATGTTTTTTACCGGTCCAGGTTTAAGTGCAGAAATAGTTTGGCTGACTTCTTCTTGTTGGTATAAAGTATGTGGAGATACCTCTTGTGATTTACCAGATAATATTTTTCTATATATTTATGAATTAAGGGCCAAATCCTGATATGCTTACTTTTTACTGTTTTAAATAGGAATATTCCTTAGAGTAAAGGATCCTTCTTTTGGCAAAAAAGTGGAGGGACTGAAGTTTCTTGTGTGTTTTCCAGGTCCTTTTAGAAGACACAAAATAGGGTGTAATCTCTGTATGGTGAACATTTCTAGGGTCATGACTTCAACTCATTAGAAAGAAGTGCTGATTTATACTGGGTATGCATACCTGACTAAATAGCCTGTATTGGGCGCGTCCAGACAAGTGTGCATGTGCCTCGTGCCCCATCTCAAACTCCTTTTAGACAGGGCAAGAGGCACGTGCAGGAACGAAAAAATGTTCCCCGTGCTGCAGACTTGCAGCGCAGGGAGAAAATTAGACCCCTGGATATCCTGGGATCTAAAAAAACTGAAGTTTAAAAAAGCAGGGCAGGGCACGGGACTGTGCCCTGAGGCAACCGGAGGCTGGGTCCTCCAGGGAGACGCTCTGGCTGCCAGAGCGTCTCTGTGGTTGGCCCCTCGCCCTGGTGCTGAAGCAGCTGCTTCAGCACCAGGGCTTCAGAACTCCCCCCATCCCTGGCCTGCCCAGCCCCAGCCTCTAGAGGCCTCTGCTCACTGCTCCCGCCACCCCAGCCTCATGAGGCAGAGGGACAGCACCAGCGGCCCCGGCCCGGGCCCTCCTGCCCTGTGCTGCCCTGGGGGTGCTCTGCCAGGAGCCCCAGGAGCCCCCCCAACCCCTGCTTCTAGGGTGAGTAGAGGCTTTTCTTTCCAGGCTTTTTTCTGTTCTTTGTTTTTTGTTTTTAAAGTGAGGGTGCCTGGGGTTGGGGGGGTCAGCAGCTGGCGGAGGATGGGGCCAGGTGGGGCAGCAATTGGGTGGCTGGGGTAGGGCATGTGGGCCTTGCGGGGGGGTAGCCCCTGTTGGGGGGGGCCGTAGCCCCTGCGGGGGCAATTTGGCCCCTGTTGGGGGGGCCATAGCCTCTGTGTGGGGGCCGTAATCCCTGTGTGGCTGTAACCCCCCAGCAGCCAGTGCTTTAACACTGTAGATATATCAATAAAACATTGCCCAACTGATTCTCTCTCTCTCTCTCTCTCTCTCTCTCTCTCTCTGTAATTGTATTTTGTTTTCATTGTGGAGGAACATGGATTTCAGGGTATTTTACAGGGTTTGGGATTTTTTTTATCAGGGATTTTTCAGTTTTCCAATAGGGAACACCAGAATTCCTACTAGGGAGGCCGGTGGCAGGACCCTGCCTGCTCAGAGCTGGCACCTTGGACCCATCTGGCTGTGGCTGACCTCCTGACCAAATGGAGCCAAGAGGACATGCTTAGACAGTTCAAAGCAGGCCACCACACCTGGAACATCTTCCGGGTGATAGCTGCCCAGGTGGCTAGGCAGGGGCACACATGGCAGTAGTGCCACACAGAGGCCAACCCTGCAGCCACAGCCCGCTAGCAGCTGGCCCAGATGGGACAGATGCCTTATCCGGGTCTGGCAGGTGCACAGCAGGTCACAGCCAGGCAGCAGCCCCCACTGCCAGATTGCTGCAGTGTGTAGAGGGTGCAGGGAACTCTTGGTTAGGGCTGCTTCAGCAGTCCAGTTGACACAAGGGGTAGTGTCCCCAGGTACCAATTGGCTGGGCCCCAGAAGCTCCTGGGAGCGAGTAGCCCTGAACTACTTGCTAGGGCAGCTTTTTGTACTGCTGGGGCCAGGACAGGGCAGCTTTTTGTATTGCTGGGGGCAGCACAGGTGCTGGCCCTGGGAGATGACAAGCTAAAGCTTGGCATTTGTAATTTCTTTCATTTGTTTGCAGTTTGATCCCACAGATGTTATGTGGTTAAAATATTTACATGCACACATGAAAAAACAATAGAGCAAAAGCATGTGAAAAGAGAAAGTGTCTGAAAGGTGTGGACAGTCAGTGAGAAGGTAGTTATTCTAAAGCTGTATCAGGAAGCCATCTGAACAGTGTCTTGGGAAAAATTCTTGGGAGGAGAAGCGCACACAACTTCAGGGGAAGAAGTGTCCTTATACCAATAGATTTCCTTGAATGGTGTAAAAAATGACTGTGATAATTGGGGAATAGAGGCTGGTGCTGCTGTACTAGTTGACTTACGCTTCTGAAGGAATAAGGTAATTTTGTAAACCCTTTCCTACAACTGGTTTGAAAATGGTTTCTTTCATCATTTCAAGAAATTATATCTTGAAAATCCTTGCAGTATTTTTCTCTGCTTTTCACAGAAATTTCTCTCAAGGAGATGGAAAGAAAAAATTTAGAAAAAGACTTGTTCCTATTTTTGTCAATTTTGAACTCCAAAATCATTTTAAAAAATCTAAAATGAGTACTTTTCACTATTGTCAGCATAAGGACTTCTAAACTTATAAAGTTGAATAAACCATGTTGGTTTTTTAAATTTTGATACAATACTTCTAGCACATGGCATAAAGATAGGTATACCAGAATTTTAAAATGAACATGATAGAGGCCATATAAAATGCTCACCACTCAAAATCTGCATCCCCTTAGATGGTTTCCCCTTAGGGAAGGTAAATCCCTAGTCAGCCTTTAAAAGAAAAGGAAAGAAAATTCCCTTTTCTTCAGCAATTACTTTTCTTGGTTTTGTTCATAATTTAGTGTGTGCTTCATAATTTTTAGTTAAATTTAGGTCATAGTAATAATTTTAATTAACTTTGTTTATCTTCATTTAATACTTCAAATGCAGACTACAAATTCAACATCTAAATGTAGACTAAAAATTTAGTTAGACTTTTATGCATTTGACTTGTTTCCAGATGGATGAGATGTAAAATAAGTGCTTGTTTCTTGAAAGTAAAAGGTTCTGCCACAAAGGGAGAATAATTCATCTGCCATTATCATAGGATCTTTCAGCTTATTTTTCTGAGAATGGTGCTTTGTTATGGTATTTGTTTAGGAAGGATGTGGGGCAGAGACTTGATGGAGAACTGATTAACTAATTGTTGCCAATGGGAAAGAGAGAGAGAGAGAGAGAGAGAGAGAGAGAGAAAGAGACAGACAGAATGTTAGGGGCATCTAGAAACTTTTTTCAGAGTAGCTATGGGATTGCTACTTTTTTTTAAAGTAACTTTCTGTAACTGGTCAGGATTGCAGAAACCCTTTAGTAGGCATAGCTTTTGTTAGTGTTGCTGTTTTGCTTACCAAAGTAGTATAAGCTATACTAGATAAATAACTTTTTTGCTGGTATAGGCTGTCTCAGCGCTAGGTGGGCTGGCCTGTATAGGTATATCTACAAACTTTTTCTGTGTAGAATCACACTCTAGTCTAGTCTAGTCTAGTCCTTCTGAGTGCATGTGTTCAAGTATCTTGCTAAATAGATGCAATAATGTATGAATTAAAAATTAACAGAAACATAGCTGTACATAAATATAGAAAGGGGAGCAAGTAAGTCTCTTGTACCTACACAATTTGAAGAATATAAATAAATGAATGTCTGTGGAATGAAATTCTGGCCACGTCAAAGTAACTGAAACACTTCTAATTTAAACATGCATGAAGATTTCACCCTGAGAATCATAATACATGGATATATTTACCTCTTCTCTTGCACAGCCAAGTTGCCTATCTTATCTTCTAATTTTGTTCCAATTGACATCTTTTATGATGCCTTATACCTTTAGAAAGGAAAAACTATTATTGATATATATTCATATGCTTATCTTTTTGTCTACATGATATATATAATGCAAAGAACCCCCTAGAAATAAAATGCATGTTTGAAATTTACTAATTTTTATATTTGAACATCAGTTCTGTGTGCATGTGTATGTGCTGAGAGGGAGAGAATAGATTCATAGACATTAGGGGCTGGAAGGGACCTCACAAAATCATCGAGTCCAGCCCCCCCCCACCATAGGCAGGAAGTCTGCTGGGGTCAAATGACCCCTCCAAGATAAGCATCCAAACCCTATCTGAATGAGTCCAGAATAGGTGCTTGCACCACCTCTGGGGGGGCAATTTGTTCCAGACTCTGGACACTCAGACAATAAAGAAGTTTTTCTCTAAATCAGCCTTCCAGAAGTTTGTGGCCATTAGACCTGTTCAGATTCAAATATATCCGTTCAGTGACAGAACTGTTAGATAGCTCAGTGTGTAAAAACTGTCAAATAATTGTAATGTTAAACAGTAGTCTTAAGAGGATGTTGGGATGCTTGTGCCATCACTTTAATGTGTATGGAACACAGCCAGAATCTGCTTTCAGCTTAGCCATTGAAGCACCTCAGTTAAGCAGGTCAACAGAACAGAAGTGGCTCCAAACTCCTTAGACTTAATCGGTAGTACAGGTGAATGCTGTCTGCATAACAATGAGAGACAGTGCTGTGCTGCCTAATAATATCTCAGAAGAAAAAGAACAGTAAATGTTGATACTACCTTAGGGAAGTGAGGCTTTGAATGACGTGGCACTTTAATACATAGTGCTTTCATGAATACAAATGCAACAAAATGTGTTACGTGCAAGTTGTAAGGTACTTTTAGCCCCGGGAGTGCCTCCATTTGTTGCTGATCCTTATTACTTCTGTGTTCATAAATGACCTGTGATAGGCTTTTCTTTTCTATGGAAGGATAATTTTTCCTAATCTTTTTAATATTATCTTAATATGAAAATATTAGTTTAGAAAGTAATTTATGGTTAGTTTAGAAAATAATCAGTAAACATGTAGTTAGCATCAAAAAGTATACACAGCATGAGGCTAGAAAGGGTGTCTTCTTAGAATCAGCTCTTGAGTTCACTCGTTGTCGGGGGTTTTTTTCTTAATAAAACAGAGATTTTTTTTCTGGAGAATCTAATTATAAACTTTTAATTATAAACTTGTTCTCTGGTAACATTACCCTTGACCTGATTTTTAAACTAGCAGAGTGCGTGTTGTGTATTTGTAGATACAAAATATCTGTCACAGGGTGTGTGCAGGGGTGTGAATGCACATGTATATAAAATATAAGAAACATGGATTTTAATGTATATTAATTTAATACATTTATATTACCAGTAGCATTAGTTCAGTTGACCACAATTAGATTTACACTGTTACTTTCACTTCTGATGCAGAAACCTGTGAGACCGGCTAAAATACTGGCTTGGCTCTCATGAATTCCCTGTGAAGGAACCTGGCTGGTTCCCTTGATGACTGTTGTCCAAGAGGAGCTGGCTGGCTGACTGCTCTTGGGTGGAGTTGGTCAGCTCGTGTAGTGTACAGCTGTCTGTAAGAGCTGTTAAGGCTTCAGTGTATAAAAATCCAAGGGAATAACAAAACAAATAGCTAGTGACTGTCTCCAAGGGAAACAGAAGTTAAAAAGCACTCTCAAGTTAAGGACAATCTGCCTTACACTGCAGGAAATATGCCACAATATCTGGAACTCTATTTCCCTCTGGGTGGATTCATAATGCTGTTGCCCTTGGAACCAGTTTAGATTTGTGTGTATGTCCTAGTATGTGAGAAATAGATAAAACTGGAAGTGCTATTACTAATTTAGGACACTATCGAATGCTGTGCATGTGAATTCAGCCTTGAGCTCAAATTATTGGAGGAATAAAAGCAAAAGTAGCACAGCATTTTGTGTAACCGTCCCCATGTTGTGATGCACCGTCACAAGCATCAGAAGCATTTTGTGCAACCTTCCATTAGTTCGCAATACACTGTCACAAGCCTGCAGAACCACTTCAGTGTGAATTCCCAGGTAGCTGGGATTCCACATATTTATTACTACGCTTCAAAGAGGCAAAGGCATCTTGGGGCCCAATCCTCTTAACAGCTCTGTTGCCTACAATCAGTAAGGTAACTGCAGGGCATGGGGATGAGCCGAGCACCAGTCCTAGACATTGGGTATATGTCCCCCTCCCTGTAGTTTTTGCCCTGGCAGCCATATGAACTGGGCAGCAAAGCCCTGCTGCACCCATCAGTGTATCTTGGGGATGAGTGGAGCAAGCAGACTGGTGGACCCCCTGCTGCCCTGGGGATTCTGCCGCATCAGGTGCAAACCCGAGCCCAATAGCATATCTGGTATGGGGGGAATAAACAGGGCACCAGGGGCTTCTGGTATCCTAGCTGATGCACTTGACTAGAGCAACAGCAAGGCAGCAGTCTCCCCTCTAGTGATCACCATACGTGCACACATGTTCGCTCAGGGTGTTGAATGTGCTTACTAGGCCTCTGCGTGCACTTACAACCAAAGATGCCTGTGGCAGCAAAGTCTCCTTTGTGAGCAGCTTGGTCATGGAGAAAGGGGCTCAATCTGAAAGCAGCTCAAAGCTTTGCAAGCTGCCTTTGAATCATGGAAATTAGGGAGTGACTATAGGAAGGCCATACCCTTTGTCACTTCTGTGTGCCCAAATCCCCTCAGTGATGGAGGAGAAGCTTGTGGAGTTCCCAGTTGGATTTTTATTTCCTCTTGGTTTTTCTGTTACATGAAAATACTTTTCTTTATTTGTTACCTAATGCCTGGAACAAGAAAATAAGTCTGGTAGGTTTATTTTTCTTAAGTGACCTACATTAAGGAAATTCACCCTTAACAGTGAACCCAAATGTTATAAAATTAAGACAAATCTCTCTGAAGCTGGGTAGCAGAGATGACAGAGCACGTGGAGGTGAGACAGATTTTCCAGGGAGCGGAAATGAGCAGCCTTGAGATCAGGCAAAGCTAGGTATTTAGGCAAGAGATATTGTTGATCACTTAGTCACTTAGTAGGTAGCTTCCTTAAGGAAATCAACATTAATACGTAGAAGATTCTTTTTTATCTTTCATTTGTGCTTTTAAGATGACATTTTTTTTATTATTTTGGAGGAATTTCTCTTTATGCTAATGAAGATCTGGGTTTTAATGTGACATTATGACTTGGCCCATAAAAATCCCTGTCATGTTATTAACAACAGAGAACGTTTTTTTTAAAATGCAGTTATTACACAGGCAAATTTCTTGTAGAAATAAGTGGAGGAGGGAGTAGGGGGTACCTGTGTACTGATTGTAGGCATGGACTTTTCATTTGTGCCTGGGATTTGAATATAGTAAAATTGATTTCTTGTCAGTTTAGTATTACTGGTTTAATTAAAGCTGGAAAATCACACTTGCCAACTCAGGGTGAGCAGTAATGTGGCTGGGTAAGTAGCATTATGGATTCCTGGTGGTGTCTGGGAGGTGGGAAACAACAACTGAATCAAACCAGCCACTGCCACTCCTTTAAAAGAATGGCAGAGAGAAGTAGCTGGGGCTGCAGGGGCTCCACGCTACAGGGGCAGAACTAGTAGGGGCTATGCAGCCCCCCAAAGTAGGCAAGCTGCCCCTCCCCCCCCCCCCCCCCCCCCGCTGGACTGTGCACATGGGCACTCTCCTGCACGGCTTGGCACCTTGCCTCACCTTCATTTTTCTGCAGTCTCTACTGCAGCACCATGCCACTCAGGTGCTTTGGTCTGTCAACTCCCCTGGCACTGCAAGCTGTTCGGCTATCTCATCCCCTAGGGTTGGAGCATACAGCAGAAGGCAGGGGGTGGAGGGGAAGCCCCAACTAATGCTGAAGCTGGAGAAATAGGGGAAGTGGCAGCCAGGTGGAAGCTCAGGGGTCAAACAGCCATGACAGAGAGCATAGCAGGCTATCCTAATTCCTTTATGAGAAAGGCAAGAAAAGACAAGGACTTCCACATGCCTAAATCAGTAGCATGAATACAGGCATAAGCAGAATTAATTTTTATGAAGACTATGTAAGCATCTGGAGTATTGGAGAGCTGTATGCGCATTGTATTTTCTTGATTTATACAAAATGAGAATGAACCATACTGGTATAACCATGTTCAGCTTAGAGTTAGTTCTAGCTTAATCATTTAAAAATAATCTCACATATAAATAAAAGTAGTTATATAGATACAAACTATGTTTAGACTAGATGTTAATAATGGGTAAAAGTTACTGATGATTCTAGATTTAGCAGAACTTTTAATTTGAAATCAAAATTAATTTGATGGATTTAGGCCAGTTAGGTCAGTAGGCAAGTTAGTATGTTCTTGCAGAATATGCCAGTTAGATCGTGAATGGTGAGAAATAGGAGCAGGTATAAACAAAGGGTTTGAATATTGGCATCTGATTAACATTCATTTCAGTTTCTCTTAATGCAGCCACAGTTATGGGAATATTAAGCTGAATGGGCTAGAATCTTCACATTTTATAAACAATACTGTTTTAGAATTTTTACATGCAAAAATGCTTTCAATTTTTTCCATTTTGAAACTGTTGAAAAATAAATGCACACATACATATATAGTATGTGGTACACACACACATACCACTCTCTCTAAATGCCTTTTATCCTCATTGGTCTTGCTGTAGTTCCATTTTTCTAAATGTGTTAGGAGAATGTTTGGATGTTGTAAGAAGTGACCATTGCTTCTGCTATATTTGGTTCTACAAAGTTATCTGTGCAACTGGCCATAATATGTATATGTGTATATGGAGTTGTCCGGGAGGAGGTTGTAGTTTCTCGAGTCATACATACCTACTCCTCTAAGAGTGGCTGTAATAAATAGTGCCTTTTCCTGTCAACAGTCTACAGTTCCCAACACAAGGATGTAGCTATACTGCTCAGCACTGTAGTGTCAAAGAAAGAGTCCTTTCCTACCCACCTATGTAAGCAGTCTTGCAGAATTTACTACCGAAAAGTCTCATGCATACTCAAGAAGCTGCAGTGCAAGAAATTAAGGGGGAACTTTCACTATCTTGCACCTGTGTTACCAGGGCATGGATACAGTCTGATCTCAAATGACCAAGAAGAGGAAACTAAAATCAGCCTCAGTTTAGAGGAACCACAGAACACAGACAGAAGTGACAATTTTTGCCCGAGCTGGCCACAGAAAGTAACCTATAGCCATGACCAAACACAAGTGCATGGCTACAGATCACTTAAAATAGATGATTGGGCAAAAATCTGAACCCTTATTGCATGAGGGGTCAAATGAAGATATTTCAAAACAGCATCTTCTGTAACTTGTGTCTGCACTGCCTCCCACCCAGTCCCTGATTCAGCATGGGACAGGGGAAGGGAGCAAACGGAGTTAGGTCAGGGGGTTTTTCAGCCCCTGCTGGAGGGTGGGGCAGGTATACTGGAAACCCCCAAGGTGAGGGGGCTCCAATTCACCCATCCCACCCTCCAGCACTGGCTGGGGAACCCCTCTGCTCCCTTTCCCCCTTCACATTCTGAAACAGGCACAGGCTTGGAAATGGGGGGAGGGAGGAGGCATTGCTAGGAGGAACCAGCTGCAGGCTGGGATTTGGAAGCTAGATTCCCCCACCCCTGGACTCAAACAGAGGTTTGTTCTTGGGGATCATTGTAACTCAGAACACTTCCTGCAAAACATTCTCAGATGCTGCACTTCTGTCTGCTCCCACAGTGATCTGAAAAGTTTAGTTGTCTTGCAAGGCCTGATACAAACTTTTGTACTCCACTTTTGCAGAAATCAGCATAAACCATCTGGGAACAACTGAAGGTTGGTGTTATCAGTCGATGATTATAGAAGGCATTTTAAAATACACATTTAAAACCAAAACACATGCATTCAGATTCTGTAAGCAAAAGTAAATTTTCTAAAAAGAAGTCCTCTGGCATTTTACAAGTGACAGCTAGGCAAAGCTAGAATTAGGCTGAATAGCTTTTACAGAACAATGGCTAACCATTTCGGAAAGAAAAAGCACAAATGGCAGATCTAGTATAGCACTTTTAGTAATAGAGAAGAAAACATTAAATATAATGACATGCAGTAGCATCCAAGATGCTTTTTGACATAGTCTTGCCTCTGTTATAGTGCAATATTTATTCCTGTAACACCTAATTTAAATTAAGGTATGTTTTTGGATGAACATCTCTCTGTGAATAGAAAGTCAATATAGATTTTACAAGCATAGAGTGTTCAAAATATTACAAGTAAATCTTATATTGAAATGTATTCGTAATGCTTCCAAGTTTCAGTTAGGTAACTTTATTATTATCCATATGTTGGTACCATACTCGTGGGTTTTTAGTCAACACTTTTATTGTAGTTAATAGAATAGATTCAAAATCTTTAAAAACATGAATTTTAGAAAATATGATACCGCAAGGTGTAGTATATCTAAATAGTAGTAGCTTTCAGTACACTTTTCTCATGAGAGCACAATAGGCAAACCACAAGAATTATATTTTTGTTATTTATTATCTTTCTGTCCCTTTGTTTGGTTTCTGTAAATTATTATGTTTGACTATACCAGAAAACTTAAATAGATACAGACCCTTTGTTTCAGATAAAATCATTGGGTATTGCAAACCAGTGGTTGAAAATCAGGAAGCGGTTCTCAGATATTTGGCATTGTAGATCTTATGCACTTTGAAGATATATGGAAAGGGATACATTTTGTTTTAAAGGAGTTATGATTTGTTATTCCTCCACTGTACAAATATGGGAAACGTGTTAAGATTTTTAACTACTAAAGTTATTTGATTCATTCTATTTGTTGACCATACGTAGTGATTTTAATGTGGGTTGAAACTGTATCATCAAAAATTCCTAGGAAGAATGCAGAAATTCTTCTACATATTCAGAATCTCTCTGAATAACCGAAAATGAGAGAGACTTTACAGGAATTTTATACAATAGACTTCCACATTGGAAACATCCATCTCCTTCTGAGGCATAAATTCAAAGTATTGATGCTATAATTTCTTTCTATAAAAAAACAACATGCCAAGTTATTGATACATGTAAATATATATTTTAAATATATATGCAAGTCATATAATACTGTAAAAGGGATAGAGGCTTGCTTACAAACTTTACAGAACTTATTTTATATTAACCACCATAACCTCTGTCATCTGATTGTTTATTTTCTTGCATTTTTTCAGTTATTTAGAAAAGTAACCGAATACTAACTTGCTTGTAGATTTATTTTATTTGGTTGCATTGTTTAAATGCTTTACACTGAGTAAGTTTTGTAGTGGCTCAAAATGGGACATCAAATGCCAAAAGCTCAAGGTCTGTATTTAATGCCATATTTGGCTTCGCTGATCTGAAATGACAGCCAAAGTAGCATTGCTTCCTGCTCCTCCTCACATATTTATATAACAGCCAAAGTAGCATTGCTTCCTGCTCCTCCTTACTTATTTATATACCAGCCATTAACCTTAATGGGTTGATATAGTTAATGAAAGTTCACAAGCTGTTTAATGGTTGATCCCGCAGCAGTTTAAGCATGCAAAACTTCCAGTGAAATCAGTGGGAGTTTTACCTTTCTAGTTTTTGCAGCATTTGACTACAGAATACATCCCCATGGGACTATGTGATTGCACTTGTAGCTCCTGCTGATTTCATTGGGGGTCCTGCCCACAGATCAAGGGCAATATGTGGCACCTATGTGGAAATTAAAAGTCTTAGACACCCCTGACTCTTTTATTCAGAACTTGGATGCAGAGGGTTGCTTTTGTTGGAAGGAAAAAATCCCAGTAAAATAATAACACACTTAACATGTTTCTATAATTTTAGGGGTGCTTCACACCATTAGTATTAATGAATACACTACGAAATATGTATATGGCTCTTTGCAGACAAATTTAAATGGCAGTCCGTCTCCTACAAGGATTTTATATTAACCTGCAAAGAAGGGAAAATAAATAAAGAGTTGAGTGGAGGTAATATCAGTCTATCTCAGTAGGTTTTTACACCTTGCTCATCACGATGATGATAACCAAGACCCTCTGGGAACAAGGATCAACACAGCAGAAGATTTATACCTGTGAATTTACTTGAGTCTGCTTTCTGAGACCAAGTTCTGTCTTCAGATATGTGCGCACAAAGCCAGTTGAAACCGGGTAGCAAGATCCTTACGGTCTGAAGATAGAATACAGCCTTTAGTCTGTGTGAGGCAGATGAGGCATACCTTATTTTGTATTGATAATGCCCAGAATAAAAGGTGGAGAGGTGGGTGTTAGAAAAGGAGTGAGTCATTTTTTCCCCTCATGCTGATTGATTCTTAACTAGTCTGCTGTATCCTGCAGAACTTCCTGGCATCTGTTGAGAGCAGGGGAAGGGAAATTTCCCCAGCTTTTAAGTTTTTTGATTAATAATTCCAGTGCCACCCTGTGCTGTTGGTAGTGGCTTTTCCAAGAAGTACCAGCAAGAATTAGGTGTGATTCTCAACATTTTGTCTGCTGCTAGTAGAACAGGACTAAGAAAACATTGTCAAGCGTGAAACTCATGTTCTGTCACTTAGTGCTATAAGCATGATGCTGCTGTTCAGATGTGCTAGGAGTAACTCCATACTGTTTATAGTGTCTGAAAACAAGAGGCTAAGAATAATATGAGGGGTCGTTTTACTTTGGGCATTCCTAGACTTTCTTGAACTAATAGAATTAACCTCTAAAAGAAAGATTTTAAAAAAAGCAAACTGAGTATGGCGTCTTGTCTGCTCATTTACCTTATTTTGTGCTGCTTGATGGTGTGACATCTGTGGTCCTTGGGAGCTATTGTGCTTGTCCGGTGAATAAAGACTTACAGGCCACTGGATCTCTTTCCC
>NW_005842573.1:156681-265607 GCF_000455745.1 Alligator sinensis | reverse complement strand
CTTTCCCTCCCTACCCAACCAGTGCTGAGTTGTGGTTATGGGTATGGACATATGAACTAATTGTGCCAAATTAAAAGAGAGTGGATTTACTGTATGATAATCAGACTGGCACTGCTCAGCCACTAAATAAAACAGGGATAACTCCATGGTTCAGCTTTCATTTACAATGGGATAGGAGCAGAAAATTAAAGTTACAATAGAGCAATGGATTTGTCCCTGACCACCTTCCTCCACCTCCCAATTCTGTGTAATTGTTCATCTGTCCATATCCTGTGTGCTACAGGTAATGTTAAATGTAAGCTCTGATAAAAGCAAGATAGAACTCAGCTTCTGAAAATTACCTGATACTAGGATGAAGGGATATGGATCTTTTTTATATTATTTTTATTTTGAAGCCAGGAAGACGAGATTTTCTTCTCTTTGTACTTAGAAGTTAAGGTCAGGGAGAGAAAGAAACTGGCTTTTCTGATTGGGTTCAATATCATAGCAATACTCTTTGATTTTGATTGTTTGGTTCAGGGTTGTATTTTGATCAGCTAGATTTCTCGTAAGGATTTGAAACTCATCCCTTCAGCAACAACCTTGTGGAGAGATGTAGAATACAAACTGAATTTTAAATGAAGTTCTGCTTTTACACTAGTCAGTAAGTCAGTGCCATATTTCATGTTTTCTTGTAGTAGTCACTTTGGACCCCTTAATTGTATCATGCATTCAACGAAATGTGTATTAGTTTGATCTCACTGGGTTCAGTGGCTACACTAGAATGCTAAGCAAAGTCTATTATCTGCTCAAACAGCTGGATTAAATCTGTAAGAGGATTACTTAACTTTAAAAAGCATTTACAAGCTAACTGTTGATTTTGGAGGGTTTTTTTGAGAAAGTGAGAAAAATCGGCTGATGTACTTTGTGTGGGAAATCATTGGTACAGTATGCTTTATGTTATTAAAATATGTTTGCCCGTAATACAGAGAATTTTAAAAAGATTCAACTCCTAACAGTGTGTAATGAATAAGGTTTTTGTAATCCAATCAAGGAAGTAAACACACACAGAACTTCACTTACGATACTATTCTGTGGTGGATTTCTTGTGTTTTGGTTTTTAATTAATACAACTGTTTAATTCATATGAACATTTTGAGATCATTCAAATACTGTATTCTTGAAACCGCACAGAAGACTGATTTTGAGATTTCAGGTCACTTGTTTCTGTAGTATTCTTTGCATTAAGAGATGTATTTAAAAATATATAAGACCTGTTTCTTTGGAAGGGAGATGTATATATCTTGTCAAATTTTTTTTTGAAATCGTTATCTTGCAAAGTGATATTTTGTTAGCTTTCATTATTTATTGACAGGTTTCTCAGCTGTCTGCTTATAAAATACCAGACAAAGAAGCTAAACAAAATACACGATGACTTGTATAATTTGTTTTTTAATTCAAAAGATAATTGAATTTACAGACTGAAATTGTCCTAAATACTTTTAAAAAGCGTGTTTAATAATTTATAGAGTTATTTGGAGCTAGTGTCAATGAGTGGTGCCTATTCTTCTTTTGGTTTTTTGCTGATGTGCTTCAGTGTTAGGCAAGTTCCAAAAATAAGTTTAAATTTCCCTCCAATCTAAACTGTCCTAAGAACTTCATGCTGTAGGGACTCCATATAATTGTTTGGATATAAATACCAGAGCAGAGATGCAATTTAAGCACAGAAATGGAAGTCAGAAGGCCTTAGGTTCATTCCTGGCTGTTGCAACCTCACATAGGATACCCTATCTTTCTGTGCTTTAGTTTCCCCAATTTTATTTGGATGAAAACACATCCAAATCTCTCATGGCTCCTGGGAGAATTCACTATTAATGCTAATTAAGACTTTGCAAATTGTTATTGTTATCATTATATTATTATTGCCATCATATTGTTATGTAAATATATCTAGCATCCTTGTTAGCACCATTATCAGGACTAAAGATAGAAATCTAACTCCTGCTCTCAGGTGCAGCTCCATTACTTACTTTTTGTCTTTATATCTAAGTTTGTATGGCATGATGAAATTTGGGGGCTGATATAATAATCCCTGAATATTATGATGGTATCCTACATCTCCTCTTTATACTCTATTAATAACACTATGAGAAATGGAAGAAACACGTTGCATCATATGAATCATTGTGCAAGAGGTATTCTTGATATCCAGCTATGCTGTCTAGATCCGCTGATAATCCTTCTTATGCTTAGTCCCCTCTAATGATCTCATAAAAGTCTTACAACATACTTTACACATTCTAGCACTCTAGAAAGCCAAGTCCTGTATGCTGCACTGTGTGTGCATGATGATATAGGACCAATCTCTGCTTCATCCGAAAATTGTCTTCCTGCATTCTACCAGTGGATAACTAGAGAAGAAACGTTTGCCTTCTGCTTTGATTCCTACCAGTTCAGATGGTATAAGAAAGGTTTTTTCTCCTTTTAAAAAAATACAATACTGGTAGTTAAAATCAAGTACTTTGCTTTTCGCATAGTTCACTTTTCATTGTTTTCACAGGTCTTTTTGTATGAATTAATCTATTTTTTCTGCACTTTGGGTGTTTTATTTCTATAATTCAACACTTCTCTGTACATTTAGGTGAGAGCTCACAACCAGAAGCATTTTTCTGGATGATTATTGGATACCTGCTCAATCTAGAAATAACAACTTTGCAGGAGAATAATGGTTCAGTACATAAAATTTTCAGCTTCCATTTAGTATGTGTGGGATATTGAAACTCAGTTGCTCTTAATCCTCCTTTTGCAACAAGTGTTTGATTCAGATTCAGCCAATTCAGAGGAACAGTGATTCAATTCAGTGATTTCAGTCACTGATCCAATTCAGTTCAGCCAAACTGGATTCAAAGATTCAGCGCCAATTCGGTGATTCATCCATAGACTGTAATGGGGAATCACTAAAATACCTATAACTTTGTCATTTCTTTGCAGATTTGGATGAACAGCAGGGATGGTAGCCCCTTCTGAGGGCATGAATCCTGCCAAATTTCAAGGTGATAGGTGCAGAGGTTTCTGTGAAAGTGCACCTCAAACTGTTGAAAGCAAAACATGTATCACTGTATATGTTAAGGGGTATAGGTTGTAGCCATGTTGGTCTAAGGACATAGGCAGACAAGGTTCTTCGGGTCAATCTGATATCTTTTATTAGACCAACTGAATAGTTGGATAAATATATCTTAGCAAGCTTTCAGGTTTAAAAACCCTTTGTCAGCCTGAGGGAGCATCTGCAGTTGGTGTGTGCTCTTCCTGGATGGAATGAATAGTAAAGAAGCCAGAGGCAGGTATGCATGCAAGAAAGCCAGTCAGTGAAAATGTAATTTGAGGCATCAGGGGGTGAGAGAGAGGTGTGGGAGGACAGAATGTAGCAGGTAAAAGTGGAGAGGTACCTGGGGAGTCAGATGTCAGGCAGGTTATAGTGTGTCATAAATCCAATGTCTATATTGAGTCCATGAGTTTTTGTATCTAGGAGGTTGATGAAGTGAAGTTCATAGGCTCATCTGTGAAGGGTTTTTTGTAAATTTCCTTTGAGGATCAGGACTAGATTGGAGAGAGTGTGGTTTTCTTGTGAGAAATGTGCCCCCGCTGATAATTGGGTGTTCTTGTCTTTAATAGATGTCCGGCCTGGTGCCCGTCTGAGGAGAAGCAAGGGCAAGGGGGTGTTGCCTCTTGAGATGCAGCAGCATTGCCATGGTGGTGAAGTGTTTCACCTCCTTGCCCCAGCTGATCTGCTTTCAGCAGTGCTGGCAGGTAGCATACATGGCATCATCTGCCACCTCAGAATGATCCTACACTACACTACTACCCCCCTCCTGGGTTGAGGGTGGGGATCCTGCCTTATCCCCCTCCTCACCAGGCAGAGACACATCAATGCGGGGAGCTGAGCCACCTGCCCCCACAACCTCCTCTGAAGTGCCTTCCAGAAGAGATCTGGCTCTAGGGGAACCTTGAGGGGTGTGGAGCACAAACTCAGCTTCCCCCTCCTTCCCCAGAATTTACTTAGCTAGGGCACTCAGGTCCCCTGGTTCCAGATTCAGCTCATTCTCTGGCATTGGAAGGCTCACACTGGGAACTGAAATTGGAGTGGAGACTGTCATGTTGGTGCTGGTGGTTATTACTGGTGTTACTGGAGGTGGAGTAGACACTGCTCCCACCTTCTTACTCCCACTAGCAGCATAAAACTCATTACTGCCAGGAAAGAGGGTGCGTCTATGTTGGGGGGGGGTGGATTTTGCAGCTCTCCCTCTGCCCCCTCTCCCTCTCCTGCCAAAAGACCTGGCACCTGCCTTTCCAGGACATTTCATGTTTGCTGTGCTGCAAAATGTGTGTGTGTATGTTGTGCTTTCCTGCACAATGATAATGACGCACTATCAGGGAAAGCACAGATTTCTTTTTGTGCGGGGAATAAAAAAAGACAGACTAACAAGAACAAATAAGAGGATTTTCGGGGGAAGAATAAGTTGAAAGGGATAACAGTAGGGATGGTAGGCAAGGGTAAGTAGGAAAAAAATCGGATACAACTTGCTAGCAAGAAACTAGCTAGTGCTACCAAGCCAGAGCCTTTCAGATACAGCTGCTGCTGCATGACAGACACAGCTCAAAAAGGCACGGAAACAGATCACTTCACATACAGCCTTATATGTTGTTTCTATGTCCCTCCCCGCAGAGTACTGTGATTGGAAGGGAACTCAAGAGAAAGATCAGTCACTGGCCAGCTGCAGATGTCAATATCAGAGCAGTCTCTCCCACTCCCTTCCTTCTCCCTCTTCTCAATTTCTGTTTCCTGCAAGCCTGTCTTCCAAATCTCTGAATCTTTACGAATCTTTTCCAAATCAATTCAGATGCTTCCGATTTGATTTGGACCTTGAATGCATCTCCCGATTCAATGTGGATTTGGAGATTCGGCTGCCAAATTTGGCTGAATCTCCTCCAAATCGAATCGGCTACTGAAGTTTTGCACAGCCCTAATTTTTAGTTTTTTTATTGTTTCAGTGACCAGATTCATAGTAATCTTAGGTGAAAGGTGACTGACCACTATTTATGGATGTTTAGTAGTCTATTTCAGTAAGGAGTCCCTTTCTCATTACTTTGCACCTAGCTAATCTAAATTAGATCATTATAAAACTCCAAGCAATACAATTATGGCATTGTGCTTTTATTTTTTTGAAGAAAGGGCAAATTTGGAGAAAGGCCACACTGAGATTGGAGCTTATTTTAACTTAATAACTACAATGTTTTTGGTTAGTTTAGAAATGTGTGTTCTTTAAAAAAAGCATTCAGCATGATTTCACTTGGAAAATGATATTATTTTAACTGAAAACAAATCTAAAAATTAGAGCATGCAAGAACAAGGTTCATTTCAGTTACTTTATATTGCTGTATGCAGGGATATTTAGGAACACTGACACTGTATAAGCAAAGCTCTTACTCTTGATTCATTTTCAAAAGGTAAATTTGAATTGTTTCAAAACCGTTTCCTTAATGAATGTCTGGAGCACAGGGATATTTTGAATATTGAATATAGTGTCCGTTCCTGTAAACTTTTACTGCCAGATTTTGTGTTTAGTAGCACAGGTAGTTCTAGTCATGTCAATACTGCTCCTACAAATGAGTATTTGCAGGACTGGATCATTATCTTCCATAATATTTAGATAATCATTATTGTACTAGATATTTTTTTCCATTTACTTTCATCATAATTTGAACACTGTACAACATATAAATCCCTAACTACAAAATGGGCAGGTATCTTCTATGTCCGTGAACACACAAGTGTATTCATTCTGGAGTATGCAGCCAACTCCTAGAGCAGTGCTTCTCCACTAGGGTGTTGTGGCACATCCTGATGAGGATGCACATGCAGGGGTATGTGTTTCCCACAGGACAAATAGCAGCAACATACATTTATGCCATTTCTGTTTGTCCTGGGCACGCCCCTGCACACATGCTTATGCACAGCTAAGTGACCCAGGTGGGAAGGGGCCTCCTGGGGCAGCAGTGGTACTGAACTGGCTACTTGGCACCTGGTCAGCAGGCAGAGCATAGTTCTGACTGGCCAGGCTTCCTTTCTGGTGGTGTACACTGCTGCCCTGTGTGCTGCAGCACTTTTTTCAGTGGCAGTTTTTTTGGACACCAGGATCTCCCAGTGTCAAAAAAATTGCTGATCTGCTAATTAACAGCACAGCAAATGGGTGCACATGTGCTGCGTGTGGTTTGGCGTGCCTCAAACTTCTTTGTGGCACCACAGACCTTGTGTGTGCACTCATTAGGATATGTCCCTGAAAAGTGCAGGCCTCGACCTCCAGCAGCCCTGCACCAACTGTTTCTGTGCTCCTAGTGGCATGGTCTGCCACAGGCTGGGGGGCTGTTTCCTGGTAGGAGGGGCTGCAGAGAATGGTCTGGCATTTAAGTCCCCAGGGGTACAGCTGCAGTGGCAAGGGCCACGCTCTCCCCCTCAAGTAGAGATGGGGGCAGGGAGGGGGCAGACAGTGGGGAAAAAAAAGAGCACAGCAGGGTTCTGCCCCTGCCATCCTCATCTGGTACCAGTCTCTGCACTAGCAGCCACTATTATCCCATTCTGCCTCCTGCAAGGGCAGTTACCTCCTTCAGGAGTCTAGTGACCTACCCAAAACTCCTCAATCTGTCCTGCCTAGCAGCCACTGTGAGCACCAAGCACCATCCAGCAGCTTTTGCCATGTTCTCAGGCATGAACAGTGTGCAGCCCTGGCAGCTGGGGGAACGCAGCTGTGCCGGCGGTAGCGTGACAGCGGTGGCGGGAGCAACGCAGCAGTGAGCAGGGAGGTCCTGCAGATGCTGCTGGCACTGTCGGTGGCTGGGGTGGGGAGCGCCAACCCCTGGTGCTGCTGGCAGCGTTGTTGGCAGCCAGGGGCTATCATGGACCGGTGGTGGGGTGGTGAGTGGCGACCGCAGACAGGCGCCACCAACAGTGTTGGTGGCACCTTTTTACAGGGGGTGCACTACCACGCAGGAGGTGCATGTGCACCCACATGCATCCCCTATGCATTGCCCCTATTCTCATGGGTTTCCTGCCCAGCCGACTTTCTCATGAGTTCCTTTTGGGGTGTTGTGGAGTGCAAGGAGGTAAAGCACTGTAAAAAAAAAGAATTAGGTTTTAAATGGGGTGCCACTAAATTCCAAAGCAAAATGATGGAGGGATGCTCCTCAGTTCAAAAAGGTTGAGAGCCATTGTTGTAGAGGGTGCAGGAAGAATGCAGAAGGGAAAGGGAAATTATAAATGGGATAATAAAACAAATGAGAAATAAACATTCCCATAATTCTTAGGTTATTGTTAGTGTTACAGTGAGAGTTATAGTTTTGTTTTAGTACCTATCATGGACCGGTGGTGCGGTGGTGAGTGGCGACCGCAGACAGGCGCCACCAACAGTGTTGGTGGCACCTTTTTACAGGGGGTGCACTACCACGCAGGAGGTGCATGTGCACCCACATGCATCCCCTATGCATTGCCCCTATTCTCATGGGTTTCCTGCCCAGCCGACTTTCTCATGAGTTCCTTTTGGGGTGTTGTGGAGTGCAAGGAGGTAAAGCACTGTAAAAAAAAAGAATTAGGTTTTAAATGGGGTGCCACTAAATTCCAAAGCAAAATGATGGAGGGATGCTCCTCAGTTCAAAAAGGTTGAGAGCCATTGTTGTAGAGGGTGCAGGAAGAATGCAGAAGGGAAAGGGAAATTATAAATGGGATAATAAAACAAATGAGAAATAAACATTCCCATAATTCTTAGGTTATTGTTAGTGTTACAGTGAGAGTTATAGTTTTGTTTTAGTACCCATAGCATGGAATCATGGGGTACTCAACAGTAAAACAAATTTATAAAAGGACACAAGCCCTCCCCACAGAATTGGAGAATCACTGCTTTAGCATAACCTTGAAGTGAAAATGGCAAAGTCATATATAACAGGAGAGAAGGCTGCTTCTGAATGAAAAGTTCATAACCTTGCCAAGCATAGATAAAAGAAAGCAATCTTTGCTGTGTCTGCTGCCTGAGCGTCCTCTAAGAGCACAGGCTGTAGCATGACATTCAGATTGCAAATCTGAGTAGCAAACAGCCATCTGGTCGTCGTTTTGGTGAACCATTCAACAAGGGCATTTTTAAAGCCTCTACAGTCACGGCTTTTCAGTATTGGGTCCCTGTATGTGTTTGTGAGGTATAAATTTGAGAAACTTGTGTAGATGATTGGATTCTAGGGGATATGCTAGTCAAATCATGATGAAAACAGAAGCTGTGACCCTTCTTTCTGTTCCTGAATATTGAATCTCTTATATAGACAGGTGAATTAATTAAACCAGTGTCTGATTTGCTGAGCCGTAAGTTGCCCTGAGATCCTGGAACCATGGACTGGAAGGCCCAGGTATATATGTACTAAAGTCACTAAATACTTTCAACATGCTGTATTTAATAGTTGTTTTGTCACTACCACACTAGGCAGTATAGTTTAGCACATTTAGCATTGGACTGAGACTTATGCAACCTGGATTCTCTTCTCATCTCTGGATTGCTGGATGACCTTGGGCAAGTCTCTTGCCCTTTCTATGCCTTGGTTTCTGCATTTTTAAAATGAAGAAAATGAATACCGATCTCCGTTGTAATGTCCTTTGAGACTTTTGGTAAAAAGCTTGTATAGGCAAGAGCTAGGTTTGGGGCGGGGGGAAGGGGCATTTAATACTAAGAAGGAAACTTTTGGGCTAATGAGATTTCCCAGAAGATCCAATCCTCATGCTGGAATTGCCCCATGAATGGTGGCATTTGTGCCTTATATTGGCAGGAAGAGGACACTTTGTTTAAATGACCCATCAAGACCTTCCTCATTGTCTGAAACAGGATTAATCTCTCTATGCTTTCAAAGAGTAGCTATACTTTTTTTTTAACGTCCTATATGGTTGGATGACCGTAGTCAGCCCCAGATTTATTTTTGAAGACTTCTGGTTATCACCTTTTTTACCTCAGGAACAAAACAGTTAACCATTTGGATATTTTGATTATTATATTTGGGGATTTGAGCTAATGGGTCATTGAGTCATTCCGGGCATGCTTCAGCCTTGTCCCTACATGAAGGGTCATGTTTTTGAGAGATTTACCTGAAGCAAAAGCAAACTGCTTTTAGAAGGAGAGAGGAAGCTGCTTATCAGCTATTTGATTGTGACTGATAGATCTGCATGCTCCTATAGGGAGTGTAAATCACTGTCAGTTTAGCCCTGAATAAAACAGGATTAAAATGGCAACATTTTCCCTCCATTTATACTGTCAAAGGAGCAGCAGATGTGAAAGTTCCAGCATAACTTTTATGCCCAGTGTGTAAGTTCTGTTTGTACCCATAGCATTTTTTAAATGAAAGTTGAGGCTATGGAGAACAAGATGATACCTTCAGAGAGGTACAGGAGCATGTACAAACTCTTTTTGGGTCTTGCTTGCCACTAGAGCTCAGGCTTTATGTGGGGCTGGGTAGGGGAGGGTGGAGAGATTGCTGACCTATATGTTAAAGCTGATATAAGCAGGGACGTATACAGCAGATAATTAGCAGTAGTGCAGCCTTGCTGTGCTATACCTCATTGTGTCCCTCCCCTCCTGACATTAACCTCTGCTTTCTCAGAAGTGGCAGCTGGCAGCAGGTGTGCCAATATGGCACTGCTTTGGCAGTGTTGACAGCAGTGGTTGGCAGAGCCAGTGTACAAAGTAGTAGAAACCACATGTGCTAGCTTTGTACCTACCATGGCTAGGGACAGACATTCAAAAAGCCTGAACCTGAATAGATTCACTCTTTGCAGGTTAGTCTAAGGTGTGTAGTTTAAACTGATCACTAACTGGACAGACATGCTCTGGTAAATCAGAAAATGCAGGCATGTGTCTATAGTGGTTGAAGCTAGAAGCTGGGGGTGGGGCACTAGAGCATGCCTGCCAGCCACTGCAAAAGGGGAGGGAAGTGAGATGCCCTCTAGGACTCTTACCCCTCCCTGCTGGAGCAGAGGGGGTGTGGCCAGGCACCAGCCGGGGCTAGCACCACACACAGGATGCCAGTCACCAGCCGAGGGGTGCTGCCAGACTGAGGAGTGGGGAAAGTCCTTTCTCTGACACAAGCATGTATTGATCACAGCAATTTGCAAAGCATACAACAGGGAACTACCAAAAATCTTGTCCTAAGCTACAATACAGCCCAGTAAAACACAGCATACACAACTTAGTTTAACTTAAAATGTAAAGCAGGAAGACAAGGGAAAGCCTTGCATAGGTCTTACTAATCCTGAGGGCAGAGTGTTTCCTTACAGCCAGGCATTCTGAAAGGCTTTGTTTAGGTTTTACAGATTCTGTTTTATAATGTAAATGTAGCTCTCTGCATTCTTTGGTCTGCAACTTCCAGCCAGAAGCTGTCTGCAACTTCCCTTGACTTCATCTCAAGCACATATGGTGATGATTGTCAGGTCTTTGCCAACACTTCCCACCTCTTAGTCTGATCATGTAGGTCTTAGCTCTGGGCTCACAGGTGCAGCAGGTCTTGCCTTTCTCCCCTGCTCCGGGACTGCTGTGGAATTAATCCCCTCCCTGGCTGCAGGGAAGTTGGACACAGGGAGAAATTAGCTCTGTCTCTGCCTGGCTGCAGAAAAGCCGTGAAGGTCCCCAGGGTTTGCCAATGGGGGGATGGGAGGAGGGGAGAAGAGGAGAAGAATTTGCCTCAGGGGCAATGGCAGGTCAGCATCAGGTCATACCCCACCCCTGCTCTGGTTAGAGAGCAGAGGGGAGGGGCCAGCTCAGCTCTCTGGAGCAGAACCCAGTCCAGAGGGCATGCAAGGATGCTAGGGGTCTCTGATTTTACTTAAACTAGCAAGGGGGTCTGGAACAGACATTGCATAAACCAGTTTGAGCCAAATCAGTTAAGTCTGATACTACATTCGACCAGGTTTATCTCAACCAGTTTTGGCCATTTTCAAACATGTTTATATGTGCACTGAATGTCTGTTCTGTTACAGGTTTAAACCAGTTTCTGATTACTTAAACTGGTTTATGTGTAATGTCTGTCCCTAGCCTAAGTTTCCCATGGACTTCTTATTTCATGACACAAAATAAAATGTAACCAACTCAAAAGTTTGCTTCTGTTATTACTTATTTCCTCCATAAGTCAGTCCCACTTTTCCGGCTGAGTTGAATGTCTAAATCTGTAGAGGCTGATGAGACTGGAAGGTTTTCTGGGTGTGAACATTGGCCAATGAACCAGGTTTCCCATAATATTAATTATCTGCCTTTCAAAGGTCATAGACAAAACTCAAGTCTTGATTTGTCAGTAAAGATAGTAAATTTCAACCCCGCTCCCTGCCTGGAATTAATGTCACAATTGATGCAGCATGGCTTAGCTAAAACCAGTGACTCATCGTTTCAATTTTTTTCCGTGTTTTGTTACAATGCTTATTTGTTTTCTTCCCAGTTTTTCAGTGTTTGGGGAAATATCCAACCAAACCCCACAGGGATACACCAGCACATGGTGTATATCATAATTATTTTATCTAGTTTTCTTTTCTCATGTACAGAAGATATTTCCCAGAATATTTTGACCTTCTGGTGAACAAATGCCATGCTAAAACTTTCAGAGCTTTTCTTGTCACCAAAAGCATAAGATGTGATACTTTATTCTCTCCCTTTTAACATAGTAGTCTAGCAGAAATAATTGTGATAGGAATAGTGTGTAAATCCATCTACACTGTGCTAAAACGAGCTTTTTCATTTCCTAATAGTCTGTGTGGAATCATTGGAGATCTATTGTACCTATCCTCTGCATATATATGCCATATATTTATGCATCCTGTGTTAAGAGTTTTACAGCGATTTCTTCTTTTTTTCCTTGGTATTCTTGCCAGTCCTGTGGATCTGCTTGCCATCTTTGTTACTTTACATACAACCCTGCCCTTTCACGTCTGTATTCTAGGTGCTACCCTTTCAGCTAAGAGTGTGGAGAAATGCTTGTGGAGTGAAATAAAAGACTAGAATGGTAAAATGCACCCTAGTTGCTTCTAAGGAATAGGGAAAGCTATGAGCAATTCTAGCTTTACACATGCAAAGCACATTTCTACAGGGGTTGACCCTACTGCTTTCAAGAGCACTGAGACAAAAATTGATTATATTACTTGCTTAACAACTCTAATCTAGACCCTTGCTTCTTGACCTTGTCTGTTCCTGATTCTCAAGGGTCAAGCTCTGATCACCCACATCCCAGTCATCCCCTGATATAGAGATTAGATCTTTATACATATGGAAAAGGAAGATTACCAGGTTTCCAAAGGAGAAAATGCATCACATTCATGGGAGATTAAGATACATTCGATTTAAAAAAACCATTGAATTACAGATTGGAAAGCTAAATTTAAGTAATGGTGAAGGTTCTCATAATTTTTCCTCTTTCACTAAGTACACACTTAGTGAAAGAGGTTCTTAGATTCTTAGAGCTAAAACAACAATTTCATCTTTATGTGCCTTAGCAGTACTTACATAGCGGTGTAGCTACAATATTTGGAACCTACACACAGTTAGGATTCTGTTTGCAGTTGCAGAGCTGTGCCAGGCCTAAGCCTCCCTTCCCAACATAGGATTTAGGCCATGCTGACTAACCCACTTAGCTTCATAGATGGAGAAAAATGAAATATCATGCCAATGTCAGTTTTAAAACCTCTAGAATATTTCCAAGCTTTCCTGCAAAACCTATGGCACATAAACAGTCCATGTGGTACAGTACTAGAGAGTGCCTAAAACAAATCCTGAAAGGCACATATTCTCTGATTTAATTTATATGGCAAGTCCATTTGCAGATATCAGCTCTTATTCAAGCTATTCTACTGCAAGTAAATGCCTTAGGAAATCATTTATATCAGACCTCTGAAGTCATTTGAAAACAACAAAGCAATTTACACTCTTGGTAATGATGAAGCTGTCTTAAAGGAAGGTGTAGACTCCTTGAAACTAAGTACAGGAAAACCAGGCGTAAAGGTAGATGGAGGGGAACATACATGTATTTGCACTATTTTGGTTTGTTTTGAATGCTTAAGTTTAAATTCTCATTTTTCTTTTGGGGAGTTTAGGTAGCAATCAAAAGAATACATAGAGACAGATCATATCCAGTTTTTTACAGCAGTTTTCAGAAGTGTGACCAGTAGAAGTCAGGCAAAGGTTTTTAACGGACCAAAATGTAGGTCATCACCCTAGGTGAGCAGGCAGCTGTAGTTGTAAGGGACAGGGATGTGGGCAGGTACACATTAGAGCCAGAAGCCAGAAGCTGGCTGTCAGAAGGCAGGGGTCTGGACTTGAGTCAGAGGAAAGGAAAGGAGTCATCATGGAACCTGCAAGTCTGCAGCAAAAGGGTCAGAAGATAGACGCCAGGGTTGAAGATGAAGCCAGGATGCCAACAAGCAGGATTTAGACAACTAGGAAAAAACACACAAGAATCAGAAACCCAAGATAGAGAGGTATCCTGGTGAGTAGCATGCTAGGTACTGAAAGAGCTGCTGTTGATAATCAGGTACAGAGCCATGTTTAGTCTGAAGTCAAGCAGAGGACAGGGGAGATTTACACCTTACAGACTAACTAAATTAGATAGATCGCACATGCTGTGAAAAGCAGCTCTGCTTATGGCAGCTGGGGCTATCCGCAAGTAGTTAGGCCAGGCCCAGACAACTAGGGCCAGTTGGGGACAATTTAGCCTGCCTGCTCCCCTGTCTCCTGACATTAGCTTAACAGCACAAGCCATTGAACCCATCAGCTTAGCTCTGGTCCAGGATAGAATATTGCCCCATGTGCTCTAGGCATATATGTAGAGTTCTATTTTGGCTGAGTAGAGTAGAGTGCTGTTTGCCTACTCTTAATTGTACTGTCAGCTTCTCAGGAGAGGGTTCTGGCTGCTCTGGGGTTCTAGCCTGTTATTGATAGTGCGTGGGGCATTTGCAGATCATTATACAGGATTGATCTAATGAAGAAATGTTTGGGGCTTTTTGTTGTTGTTTGACTTCTCAACTTAAATTTTACGTTCCAATTATGTTGTTACAGCAGAAGTATATTGTGCATCTCCTGAGGGAGCAAACATGAGGTCTGTGCACATTGCTACCTTCTTTCTTGAAGGTTGTGGATCGAATAAAAGCATTACATTAGTAAAGCATTGTTGGTTGTAGCAGTGTTGGTCTAAAGACATTTACCCAAAGAACCTTATCTGCCTTACATTAGTAAATTGTTTTTTAAATATAAGGATATCAGTTATGAGACCTCAAGGCTTGTATTAGTGTGTATGTTTTGTGTTTTAAGAAGTCAGTGATTGTGACATTGCTGTTGAAAAACATGCTTGTAGCTGTAAAAGAAAATATTCGGGAAAAAAAGCATAATTATCTTAAAGTTTCCATGGGCCTGAAGGGAGGGAATAGCATGAGACTGTCTTCTGTATGGTGGTTCTTATCCTGTTTAATTTTTTTTTAAACAAGGAGCATATCTGAAACCCTAATCTTTTTTAGGGGTGAAATATCCCCTAGTACAGAGGAACCACACTTACGTTCCATGTAGTAATTTGTGTGTGCATCATTTATTATAAAATATGTCATTGTATTACAAATGTCTCTCTTCAAAGCTCTAGCTCTCACTGGGTGCAGCTACATGTGCGCTTTACTGCATTTGACTAATTAGCTCCATAGTAAAGTGTCACAGTTTACACGTGCACCTGTTTTAGGGCCCAGTAAATTAACTAACTTCGCTTCAGGATAGTACTCTATCCTATGGCAGAGTAATTACATGTGCTCAGACTCATGTGTAAACTGCGACAGGGGCTTACTTGCTAGCTAGCCCCACGCTGTATCACCCTCATGTTCTAGCCAGCCCTTCTACTGCCCCATGCCATAAAACAGAGCCATGAATGACTGGTGCCTACCGAGACTGGGGGGATACCATGGCGGTGAGCAACGAGCGGGGACCACCCGCAGGCGTTGGTGTTGGTGGCAGCGAGCGGGGACCGCCCGCAAATGCTGGTGTTGGTGTCGGTGGCAGCGAGCGGGGACTGCCTGCAGATGCTGGCAGCAGTGTTGGTGGCGGAGGGGAGTGAAGTGGCAAGCAGCGAACGAGGGCTGCCCGCAGATGCCGGCAGCCTTGTTGACAGAGGTAGGGGGCAGGTGGCAAGCAGTGACCACCTGCAGAAACCGGTGGTGGCAGCCCATCTGGGGAGTGGGGGTATGTGTCCCCCCAGGGGCCCTGGGCCCTCTGCCAGCTCTGGGCTACTCCGCTACAACCTGCTGCAGTCCCAGGTACATGTGTAAATGCTGCACCTGGGAGCAGCTGACTCTGGCACTTCCTGACAGAGTTTATCACGTAACCCTCATTGCATGTTAGATGCACCCCTGTTAGATAACACTAGTTCACATTAAAGTAAAAAAAATGTTCAGGCTCTTATGTTTAGCCCCCAAGCCACTAGTGTTATGAGGCTTCCGCACTGTCTGTGCAATCCATAGAATTCTTCTCTTTGGTAGAAGGAGGGATTTTATTTTAGTGTGTTTAAAGCCTATTCTAGGAATGAGTTACATTCAACTCAATTAATAGCTTTCATGAACAGTGAAATACGTGCTTTGAGACTTTTAAGGTGTTTTGCTAGTTCAGTCCATATTTTGTATTGGCTTTCTGCATTAAATCTTCTTTAGTGTAGTTAGAATATTTACATTTTCGCTTCCACGTGGGGTATCTGCTGATGGGATGTAATAGTGCAGAATGCAAATGACTGTCTGCCTACTTTACATACCGTAAATAAATTGGTATAGAGCATTTGACATGGCACTGTTGGTGCCTGCCACTTTAAGTTCTAGAGCAGGTAGCAACCAGGTGCTTGAGAACAGTGACCATTTTGAAACCCAGGATATATATAGATTGAAGCACCAGTTTGCTGCTGCAGCTGTGAGAGAGACATCAGTTGGTGGAGCTGAGACTCAGGAACAGCTTGGAAGTTAATGGGCTGGGGCTGTGGGGATGGAGGAGGCTCCTGGTCCTGGGCATGACCTAAAACTGCACCCTGCTAGGGATGGGTGGCCTCTTGGGGCTCCTGGTGGTGCGGAAACCCCCAGGAAATGCCAAGTCAGATACACCAAGGCGGGTTGGGGCATCTTAATAACCCCAGCTCCCACAAGCAGGTGGGTAACCCTGTAGTAGGTCCCGAGACGGTGGACCCATGTAAGACAGTGTGGGCTAGTTGCTCAGAAGCCTGACTTGAGGCACCCATGACTGGTCAGTGCTAGGGCCAGAAGGGTCTAAAGGGCCAGGGGCCCACTGTGAGGGACACCCAGAGTCAAGGACCTGGGGTTCTGACTGGCCTTGGAGGTGAGGCAAGGGCCTGTGTGGCCAAAGGTCCCGGGGGGGCCACACCCGAGAGGGGGAAGAGTGCAGGGAGCTTGGCAGCTCAGAATGAGGGTGGAGTAGATCGCCTGATTAGGAGGGATCTAGTTGGGGTCCAGACTAGAGGGTTCTGGGGCCCAGTGTGGGGCTGGAGAGGTTAAGCACTTAGGTGCCATCTGGAAGGCATGGGTTGCGGGGTAGGGAAGGTTCAGAGCCGCAGATAGCACCCCTGGCATCAGGGCAGGAAATGGGCAGCCTCCTGCCTATTTAACACCATAATTATGAATCATCAAGGCATGGCAGGCGAGGGAGGTGGGCGGTTATCCCAGAAATAGGTGGGTGGGCCAACTTCTGACTGGCCCGGGGAAAGACCCCCTGTTACAGAGCATATTACACTAATTTAGAACAGGAGTATGAAATGGAACATTTGTCCTATATTGATCAATACCATGTGTTTCATGCATGGAATGTCTGTGGTAGACTTGTATTAGTTACTAAGGGTTTTCTTTTCTGTTCTTTCCTTTTTTTTTTAATTGACTCTCTCTGCTCTAAATTTAAGGACCACTAGTGATCTTGGTGGATTACAGAGAATTTGATTCTCTTTTAACTTATTCTGATGTTATACTGGCCTAAATGTTCAATAGAATTGTACCAGTATGGAGCAAGAATTAGTCTCATTGCCTCTGATCCAGGAGATCGCAGTCCAGATATGTCCAAAGTATATTTTGCCTCCTGTTGTTCATTTGTATTAATGTGGCATTTTAAGGGCCAGATTCTATTCCACCTTTTAGGTGTCTCAAGTGTGATTCTATAACATCCTGCAGAAATCCTGAAAATACATTAATTAATCTAATTCTGTAACAAATCATCACCTTACCCTGTCTCAAAAAACAGCAAGGAAGAGGAGGACTGCTTATGCATCTATGAGGTGAACTAGAATCTGAACCCAAGGGTCTATAGCCATGATAATGCCACCTTTGCACCTGTTTTGGACACTAAAGGCTTTCTCTTTCCTTATGTCATAGGGCTGCTGTTAAGGTTGACTCAGGGGCTGTAACATTTCACAGATTTAAGAAAGAGAGGACTGTTTGTGCTCTCTGGAACTCATTGTCCCTTTCCTGGTCCAGGCATAGCAGGGTATCTTAAAAGAACTCTGTAAGACTTGTATTTGCACAGGAGTTTTCCTGAAGGGATTTGAAGTTTTTCTTTGTAGAGAGAGTCTTTTATTGCAATTTTACTTCTTTAAAAAAAACAAACTTGTTCTAAAAAATTGCAGTTGTCTAAGAGTGTTTTGATTTAGTGTGTTATTGCTAATATAAAGAGTAAATGTAAGAAAAACTGAATGAAAGAGAAACTGCATATTAGGGGAATGTAGCAATGTGGAAGAGGCAACTAGATTAGAATGACACCCAAACCTCCAAGCACCTATAAGGGGATTGGAGAGAGAATGTTCTCCCATCACAGATTTGCCTCTTTAACGAGTTAATATTTAAGGGGAATTAATTGTGGCCTTGCAAGTAATCCTGATGAGATCTAAGGGTCTAATCTCTGTTCTGTCCCAGATTTCCTATATAACCACAAGGAAGTCCTTTAATCTCTTTGTCTTTGTTTCTCCATCCCTAAAACAGGGATACTAATACTCCCTTACCCCACAAAACATTGCAAGAATAAATCAATTGATGTTTTTATCTTTGTGGATATCACTGTGATGAGCACCATAAAAAGTTTTCACATTTTAAAACATTGGTATGGAAGATTTTATGGGTTCACCTCTAAGTTAGGTTTGGTAAGTTTCCTTTTTAAAGGTAGAACTTTAAGTACATTAACATGTAACAGCATTAAAGATACGGACAGGGTGGCCATTGGTTCTGTTTTACAGTAGACTGTCCTTTTTTAAAAACCTTTGTCCCCTGTCCATTTCTAAATGAGGAACAGACTGCCAAAAGTCCTGTTTTTTCAATTCATTGGTAGAAATACATGTCAATCATTTGTCCTTACAATTATTGACTGTGCCTAGAGGTAGGGCAATACACAGCCAGGAGTTTCCAGCCAGGGAAGGAGGAAGGTGATCTTTTTGGGGTGGCCCTGTCCTTTGCTGCTGATTGGCTGAGGAGGCGGCAGCCCCATCCTTCACTGCTGATTGGCCAAGGGTGCTGCTCCACACCCAGGGTATATCCCGTATTTCGGGGATGCATCAGTGTCTATCCATCCTAGACATGGATAACATGTTTAGGTTATATGTTCTAAATTGCAACCCTTCTTTCTGAGGAAGAAAGTAAAATAAACAGGCTATGTTGGCCCTCCTGACCATAGAGTTCTCAACTCAACCATGCAGGGATATAGGGTGTACCACATCTCATTTTTCCTATGTATCTTTTCTCAGCAAGTTCACTCCAAATTTGGAATTCACCAGTACTCAAGAGATTAACGGAGATCCAGATAGAACACAGTGTTGTTCCCTGTAGCTTTGTCTAAAATAGGAGTGCCTAAGCTGTGGATTGGAGGCTGTATACGACTCCTGAAAAAGTAGTTAAACAAAATTTTTTTTAACTGTAGGCACACACACCTTGAAAGTTTTTGGTCCCTGGGCTTTAAGCCACAGGTTTGGTTTGCAGCCTGAAGGGTTAAAAATTTTGGCCACCCCCAGTTTAAAGGATGAGGATACACAAAAAAACCCCAAAGTGACTGACTGACTGATTATTAGGTAACAAATTAGAGGCAAATTCAAACTAAGGTTGCTTGTCTGTCTATTAGAAATTCAGTTCTGCTGAGCTCTGATTGTTATACTTCCTTCTCTGTTTTATTTCTTAAAAGGGAAGTTATCCATCCTAGCAAGTTCATACTGCTATCCATTACCTTAATATCTCGTTTGCCATGTAAAATCACCTTTTTCCTTCCTCTAGAGCTTACACGATAAAGCATTTCATAATAATTTTTATAAAAATTGAAAATGTGAACACAAAAGATAAGTGGAAAATATATGCCCATAATTTTATATCCTCTCTTATTCAAATGAACAATAGTTTATATTGTAGAGAATTTTTTTATTCATACATATTTTAGCTGATAATATTTTGGAATCCACACATTATGCTGTCATTTCTTTACTTTAATTATGATTATATGCCATCATTGTTTTGATACAGCACCACTCATTGTAAGGGCTGTCTGTAATTGAGAATGATGATTATTAGGTATTACTGGTTAACTAATGATAGTGCTCAGCTTTGTATAGACCAGCTTGCTTAGCTTGTGCAACACTTTTATGTTTGTGGTCTGCAAATACTGTGATTTAATCATGTCTCCTTATTGGATATCTTGCAGGTACAGGAGAGAGTGGCAAAAGCACATTCATCAAACAGATGAGAATCATCCATGGTTCAGGATACTCTGATGAAGACAAAAGGGGTTTCACAAAATTGGTGTATCAGAATATATTTACAGCGATACAGGCTATGATCAGAGCTATGGATACGCTCAAAATCCCATACAAATATGAACACAATAAGGTGAGATTTCTTTTTAAATACAGACCTGTAAGTTTTTCACTTTTATAGTCCAGGAAATGTCCTGAAGGGCTTTTACATTAATGTGGTTGCTTTATGGTATTTAAATTATACTGTACTGAAAGTTTAGATTAAAAAATGTCTTGTAGTTCTTGACCCATGCCTTGACTTCAGCAGTGCAAAGAAAATAGAGAATTCGCTTGACCTAGGGAGGCTTCTTGTACAGGACACGAGCATTGTTGTGGGATGGATGTTTGATCACAACATCATCTGTTGTTTTCTACCACCTCACGTTCTGCACAAGGTAGATCTCAGGTGTACCTGAAGATCTGCCCAGGTATATTTAACATAATGACAGAAAAGGCTTTACTTTTAAATATTATTAAACAAGTTAGGTTTGTTGGCATAAGTTACTTAACTTTTAGTTTTTATGTTGTATATCTGTGATTCTTAAGGATGCTACAGCATTCTGGGGTGCCTTGATATCCTTTCAAGCGTGTCCTGGGGCACCACGAAATGTTAGCACTGTTAGGTGTACAAGCATGATTCATAAAATAAACCCAGAGATTTCAAAGAGGAATCCAAATGTTTCAAAGAAGAATCCAAACCATTTTGACCTGTTTGGCTTTTCTGAGTTCTTTCCAACAGAAAAACAACTAATTTTTTCATAGCCAAAACAAAAAAAAGGGAAAACTAAGAACTAGCATTTTCTGAGGGGTGTCTAATAAAGGGTGCCTTGAGTCTAAAGAGATTGAGGACCACTGTTGCATATCTTTCAGAAAAACATACTCATAGTAAATAAGAGCAAGTGACTGCAAATATATGAGAATGCTATTAAATCACTTTTGATGCGAACCAGCAAAAGCAAACAAATTTAATTGAGGTTGATGACACCATTGCAATTTAGACCATAGGGGCATTTATACACATGCTCTGGGATGGAGGGGTGGGGTGCTTTGAACAAGCTTTAACTAAAGTGCTCCTGCCACCATTTTTCAGTGCAGGATGCTGATACACGAGACGCTGGAGTCTGCTGGAGCAGGATAATTACCATGCTCTAGCGGATTCATTTAATCAAGTCTGCTCTGTAATTACAGTGTGTTGGAGCAGCCTCACTGCATGTGTATAGGTGCTCTTGGTGATAAATTGAAGAAAAGCATTTGTAAGGTTTTAGCATTTGTAAGGTTTATCTTTGAATAACTTGGTTCCTCTCCAATGTTTTTTTGGGGGAACTTACTATTTAAGCATCAAAAGAAAAAAAATATTCATATGTAATATAACTAAGTTGTTATAAGTTATAACTAGGTTATAACTTAGGTTATTTAAATATGTATATAATATATATATTTAAAATATTTTTAAAGCAGTAAGAAGTCCAGTATCCATTTGTACATAGGTTTAGAGAACAGAACTGGGTCAGGACACTTGGCATCAAATGTCTCTGCCTCTCATTGACTCTCAGTGGAGTGGCACATTTATGTTTCATTGGTTTATGATGTGGCTTTGAGCAAGTCTTATAAGCAGGGAGAGGTCAAGTTGCCAATTAAAGTAGGGAAAATTATATTTGTTTATATTTTATACATTTAAAAATATTTGGATAAAAGTATTTTATGTAAAAGTATTTTATCCAAATACATTATTATTGAAATGCATAAATACAGGTTTAAGTCTTTTAAAAATATTTTTTTCATTCTAGTTTCTATAATAGTACATAATATCTCTTTATAGCTGTTGCAGATAGCATAATATTCAATTTTACTACTCCACTAATAAGAAATACAATGAAATGAATTAAATTTATCAAATTAAATGTATTTATAACGTACATAATCTGCCATGGATTTTTTTTTACGAACTCTCAATTAACGTTTTGTTACGGAGCGATCACAAGTTTTGGTCCAAAAGGTTTTTGGGTGTGTTTTGTTGTTTTCTCTTAAAGTACAGGCTCACTTCTCTGGGAAGCTTTTGAAATCAGTCATCTGTCTTTATGGTGATCTGGTGCAAAAATGGGATTAAGTCTTACCTATCACTAAAATACTGTTTCTGTAGTATTTACTGTTGAAACATTAAAAACTGTCAAAGAACTAGGAAATGCATACTTAAGTGAGTGTGTGCATTAATCATATTTAACAGTACTATATGCAGTAGTTAGTTGTTCTCTGTGGTGGCAGGTGAGCCAACTGTTCCTTGTTCTCTCAAGTTGCAGCAGGGGAAGTTTAGGTTAGATATTAGGAAAAGGTTTCTCATGAGGAGGTTAGTAAAGCACTGGAACGGGTTACCCAGAGAGGCTGTGGAATCTCTGTTAGAGGTTTTTAAGACCAGCTAGACAAAGCCTTGGCAGTGGTGATCTAATTGGGAATGGTCCTGCTCTGAGCAGGGGGTTGGACTAAATGACTTCCTAGGGTGCACCCAGACGAGCGCGCAGATGCAGGCCCTTGCGTTTGCTGTAGAAAAGATAGCAGCAGCCCAAATTTGTGCTGCTGTGCACACCCCTGCATGTGGAGTTTGGTGTAGGGCAAGCTGCCCTGCTTGGGAGAAACAGCTATTTCCGTGCTCCTACTAGTTCCTGGTGTGCTGGAGGAGCTGGGGGATAACTACAGAAGGGGAGGTGCTTTAGCTAGCAGCCAGTGTCTCCCTGGGGGACCCAGCCTCCGTGTCTGCCATGCCGAGCCACTTTTTTTTGCAGTGTTTTTTTTTTTTTTTTTATACTAGCAGTTCCCAGTATCAAATTTTGGTATTGTGCTGCATATTTGCAGTGCAATGAACAGTTGCACATGCATCACGTGTGGTTTGCCACACCTGAAACAGCTTTGAGGCCCCGCAAACCATATGTGTGCCCACCTGGGCATGCCCAAGGGTCCCTTCTAACCTGAACCGAACCTATTTTCTATGTAAAAAGAACCCTTCTTTCCACTTTCAGATCCCCTACAGTCATGCCAGCTGGGTCTGTTTCTCTTGTAATGCCACAAGCAAACATCATGATGCATTTTCTTTAAAGTGTCATTATTTGAGTAGAAAATAATTTTAAGAGACTTTGAAAAACTGCCAACTAGTATAGGTCTCTGGTCTGGTTCTATGATAATTCTGTCTACTATTTTCTGCTAAGAAACTGAAAGCAAAAGGAGAATTTATTAAGGGTTCTTATTATGTGTCAGGCTATTTACTATGTATTTTTTAAGTAAATTTGAAAGCTGCAGTTTTGATTTGCAACTTTTAAGAAGTTTAATACTTCCATGCATCCTGGGATTTTTTTCTTCCAAATCTCTTAACCCCCGCCCCTCCAAACTGCCAACTACTAGTAGTGGTCATATTATTGTAGCACCAAAAAGACCTGATCAGACCAGGAACCCATTGGACATAAATTATACTGCATTGCTGTATAATATATATACGTGGCTCTTAATCCACAGTAGACTGAGTCATGTTTATTGACTTGTTTTTAATATTTGTAAGTATCTTAGGCTAGTTAATTTGGAATTAGCATGACTGGCTAGTGTAGACCAGAACTTGGAACCTGGGCTACTGTAAACCTGTCTAAGTTGTGTCTGTTCTAGTTAAAGCTCTGTCTGTTTTTAATGGGTACCATACTCTTCTATAAAATCCAGATGCCTTTTAAGAATCAAGTTCTGTTGAGTAGGCCTTATGTTGAATTAATGGCTTACTTGACGAGTGCCCTCACTGACTTTTGACTTGGCAACAAGTGGAGTAAATTACTATTTAGTCTCTCTCTCAAGTGTATCTGAATCTAGTCCTAAATTATAGGGACAGGCACAATTTTCTTAAACTCCCTGGAGCTAAAAATATAAGGGACAGTGATAGGGTTATAAAAAACATATCTAAATGTTGTTTTCTGATCTCTGTAGTAACTGTTGTCTTTTATACTGTAACACTTTGTAGGCACTGTTGCTTTAAAACACTCAACTCTAATCAGTTGGTCCTCTGTGTTTAAATCTGTTAAAAACAAGCTTATTACCCTTGCAGCCTAGAGAACACAGGAAGGGCACTTCCTATTAATTTGAATCTCGTATCAGGAAATCGTATCTCTGTAAAGAATATCTTGAAGTTTGTGTAATTGCATATTTTTAGCACACTACTTGTTTTGCACATTAGTTTTGAAAGCTCTGCAACTCCAATCCATATTAATATTTGTTGTGCCTAAAGATTGGTCTGTAGAATGGCCTTAATTCATTTTATACACTGATCTGTGCATGTCCTTTCACAGCATCTGATGAAGTGAGCTTGGACTCAGAAAAGCTTATGCTCCCACTCCCTCTCTCTCTCTGACTTAGTCTGTACAGTGCAAATCTACCCTGCTTTATTATTCATTAAGTACAGAAGGCTACAGTGTATATTACAATACCACAACAGGCATTGTTCTGCACCATTAGTTTCACCACTCATTGTTCAGAAGGCTCTTAATTGCCCAGTGTTTTTGGACCTGTTACTGTTTCTGGATATTCCAGTGAACATAATGGCAAAAAGTGGGCTTCCCAACCTCCAGGTCCACCTAAGTATCAGCCCCTATTATGGTAATCTGTGAGACTGATTCTGGACTGGATTAATGTATAGGTATTATGTTCTATGAGGGCTACTTGGAAGAGATAGCTAATGCAGAACATGACTGCCTGTTAATCAGTGTTAGATACAGGATATGTTGTGGACTTCTTAGTCACTTGCTGATAAACATAAAGATACTGAGTCTGATCTACAAATTTATACTGTAAAGGTCTTTACTGTTTGAAATGCTCAATGTCATAATGGTGGAAGTAAATTGAGGATCTAATAGTACCTAGATTGAAATGCCTGAGAGCCAATAATAGGACTTTGTCATGCAAGATATTGATTCCAGGGTTTCTTTTCCTGTTAGACTTTTAGAATACAGGTTCTGCTGAGGCTTAAGGTAAGGGTGAAGCTTATCTCTTCTCTCAGGAATTTGTTGGGTATGGAGGATGGTGGTTTATTGTGTGGTGTTTACTTTGTTTTTGAAGTAGACTTATTGTGTTCTCTCTCTCCCTTTTTTTTAAACTTGTGTTTTATGCACCTTACATTTTTATAACATGCGTTTTATAAATTAAAGAAAAAGATTGAACTTTCCATAGGGAAGTGCAGCAGCAATTATCTGGGTTGTATACACAAAACAAGTTCTGCATATGTACATGGCTAATTAGGATTTTGAATGCCTGTATGTGCTTGGACATTCCCAGTACGAGCATGCAACAGTAGTAATAGCGTGCACAGTTGTAGATATTCAGATTCCCACATTTTGCATACCAGAGATAGGTCTGTCTTTCTAAAAAATTGTCCCTGTATGTCTATGCTCCAGTCAGCTCTTTTTTCAGTTGCTGAGTTCAATATAGCATTATTAGCCATTTTTTTCACTGTTTGACTTCTCTGGTTGCTAGTGTCCTAAATACTGGATTGGAAGCTATTGCTTCAAAGATACGAGTCCTAATGCCTCCCTTCCTTTGTACCTTTCCTGTATGCATCTTATTGTTGAAGGAGAAAAATAGGAGTGAGTCCATTAGTGACTCAAGTCCCTTAGTTGTTGTGATATGAGCCATGCTAAACTGGAGGTAGGTGGTTCTGTATGATTCCCAAACTTAATTTGCCACTTCTTCCAAGCAACCTCGCACGAGGGCAGTGTTTAACTGGTGGCAAATGAGCACAGACATTTACTTGCATGTAAAATTGAATTCCATGAAAATCTAACTTGCCTTTTTTTGTTGGAATGACTTGTCTGCTGTTAGCTACATGCAGAGGAAACTGCTCAAAGAACTAGAAAAGACAAAATGAGAGTAGGTATTGCCAGAAGACCAAGTCTGTTCTTATCCTAAGTATCTGCCATAGGTTTCAATTTGATTCATCTAAGCTCCTAGACCTGAGGAGCTGTTATAGTGGGTGCATCTACAAAAAACGCTAACAGTGCAGTAGACTAATTCTACTGTGCATTCACGCAGCACAAAAAAAAGTACTAATACACAGTAGAATTAGTCTGCTGGGCATTAGGGTAACTTAAAAAGCATGTGCCTGCACTAATGCACAGTAGCACCAATTATAGTGCATTCAGTTTAGTACCTGTGATTACATTATGAATATATTAAATACATTAATGAATGTATAGACGCGCACACTAATTTTTAAGTTTGTTCTAATTCCTAAGAGGAATGTTTCAAAATGTGGAACCAGCTGCATGTGGGAAAGGCATCTTTTTTTTTTTTTAAGTCCAAAACCTGACTGCAAGATTCATCTCAAAGCAGTGTGTATCCTGCTATCTCAGTGCTGCTTCAGAGCCAGACAACTCTATCCAACAACCTGATGAAAAAAAATTAATAAAAAATTCAGGCAGTTGTAAAACATCTGTAGTCACCATGGATGTCACATTGGATAAATTGACTTTGCATGTAAATGACTCGGAGACCCAAGCAGACACTGTTAAAACCTGAGCTTCTCAAAAAAACCCTCATTGTTGAATAAATGAAGATTAGAGAGCCTACCTCAGTCAGCTCATGCAAAATGCAGAGCATAAAGATGCCAGTACCTGGACTCAAACTGCTTGAAAATCACCAGTGTGCCACCAGTGTGAAACTAATCAACTTCCAGATGGAGCAGAGCCTGTGGAACTACTGGCCTTTTAGATAAATTATGTTCCTGAGATGTTGAAATTAAATGTTAAAGAACTGTTGACCTACATGGAGCAGAGTTATAAAGCAGGTGGAGAAACCCAAACTGACATCTGCACAAGTAGTATCCTTCAAAGTTTAAGAGAACATCTTAAAGGCAGGTTGTAGGAAGGAAGGATTGATTAATAATTTGTATAATTTAGAAAACCCTTAAAAAAGACACAACAAATGAAGAAATTGGGTCCAGAAAGAGGCATTTTACAGAGAAATCAAAGGACTTCTGTTGCATTTCAGCTAATTTCTGGATGTAACTTGTCACAACCCAAAGGTGTGATTTTTGTTTTGTGTGTGCTTTGGCACCACTGAATTATTTTCCCGCCAATTTGTAGCTTTCTTTGCAGGGTGCATTTCTTCGTTGCAACACAGAAATGCACTTTGCAAAGAGTTCCCGCCATTTGTATTATAATTCGAGCCCCATTATTGGCTTGTGTTAAATTATTCACACGTGGCGGCTAGTGATTGGCTTGCTAGCCGTATAAAAAGCTTGAGTGGTTTCCGCCCAAGTTGGAGGACTCCACGAACACCAGGAGGAGGAGACTTCACACTGTGTGAAGATCTCTAAGCGCTGCGGAGCCTATCGGACCCAGTGCATTTCAAGCAGGCAACAGAGGTCTGATCAGCCTCTAGCCTCTCCCCGTCGCCGTTCGCAATCCTCGATGTATCCCTCTCCCTGCGTGCAAAAGGATCCACGGAGCCTCGACAACTCCGTGGGAGTGATCCGAATATTGTCTGAGTCCTCAAACGAGGGTTTAAGCGGAGCTGTGCCTGGGAAACTGTCCAGCCTACACTGCGACCATCTTCGGCGTAAGTAAACAATCTTGAATCAACCATTACGCGTCCATGCCTAATTCTAGCGTGCCGCCTGTTTTCTCCGACCCAACGTGCCCGGGCTGCTGGCCACAGCCCACGCGGTGCAAAAAAGAGCTCGGACCGTTCCCGGCCCGCACATAACTTACTGCTAATTCATTTCCTTTTATTGGGATCCAGTCATCATAAAAAACAATATAAATATTCTGAGACTATTATGATTTGTTTTGTCTTTTAAAAAAAATCCCTACATGCAAACAAACATTTACCCTTTTCTAATGACGCTTCAGCTACCAGAATTAAGTGACCATTTTGGGTTCCAGCCCTTCAAAGACTTATGCATATGCTTAAGCTGAAGTACTTAAGTAGTACAATTACAAATATGCATAAACTTTTATAGGATTTGGGTCTTAGCTATGTAATACATATACTACAATACTTTATACTTCACAAAAAAACCTTACATATACTTTTGATTATTAAATGTTGTCATTATGTATTTTGTAGTTCAGTAGAATATTTTCCTTTTTGTTTATTATCTTTTGTTTTAAAATTTTCTCTCTTTTATTTATAATGTTTAAGTTGAAGGAGCACATTTTTTAGGTGAGGATGAAAAGCATACACAGTAGGACAGAGTTGCAGTGTAATGCCTATGTTTTATCTTTCCTCTGCCACCATTTTATTGCTTCTGCTAGTGTAGAGAGAAGGAAGAGATGTTTTCTTGTTTGGAAGATTACTGTATGTTTTATTAAACCTATCTTACCAGTGTTGAAAGGGGTGTTTGCTGTGAGAAAATGTAACTCGTAAAGTTCGTGTTATTTCAACAATTAGGTTCTTGCCTAAATCTCACTCCTACTCTGACACATTTGTCAAATAGTTCTTTGTTTTTGTTTTTGGCTTTTTTTAATTGCGTGGGTCTGGGCACTCATAATTATACAGGTGCTCCCTGAATGAAAGATGGGCGGATGGCCCGGAAATCTGAAAGGCCATCAGGCTAACACCCATACTTAGTTTGAGTTTGAAGAGTTTGTTTTTTTTCAATAGTAGATAAAGCTCTGCATTTACAGCTATACATCTAATACTGAAGTACTGCTTTATTAAGAACAACATCATAACTGTTTGATTAATGCATTTGTTAGCAGTTAGCCACATAATTAATTAATACTCATAAGTCTTAAAAATTGTCGATTAATTTTGAAAATATATTTTGAGTCAAATATTTTTTCCCCTCTAAGAAGTTTTCCACTTGATCACCTTGTGGCTGCCTACAAACTCATCAGGCAGGGCCAGCAGGGAATAGGGAACACTCTGTTTACCAGGGCGTCCCTCGGGGTTCCCAGGAATAATGGCCACAAACTAGAGGAGAACAGATTTAGGTTGGACATCAGGAAGAAATTCTTTACGGTTAGGGTTGCCAAAATATGGAATGGGCTACCAAGGGAGGTGGTGATTTCCCCTACCCTGGAGGTGTTCAAGAGGAGATTAGACAGGCATCTGGCTGGAGTTACCTGACCCCTTTCCTGCCTGGAGCAGGGGGTTGGACCCGATGATCTGGCAGGTCCCTTCCGACTCTAGAAATCTATGAAACCTGTGTATAGAACAGTGCAAAAATTGTGCAGGTTTGCTAGATATTGGAGCATTTTATTTCTACTATCACACAGGATTTTCTTAAAATAAGATTACTTGGAATGTGTCAAGAAGTCTGCAGCTGAGATATTACATTTCTTTGAAGATTTTGTCTAGTCCTTTTTCATTTTGCTCTTCCTATGTGGTAAAAGTTGTAATGGCTCTGAGATGTAAGAAAGCTTCCTCTTACTACACAGTCCTACTTCACTTCAGGACTTTGGTTAATCCTGAGCAACAGAGATTTTCAAGGAGGGTTACTGACCTTAGTTTTACTTTGTATACTGGAATGAACTGACTGATAGATGCATGCACTTAATGTTCTTAATTTGTTATGTCCTTGTAAGCTCATACAAAACATTCAAAGTTAAGTGTAAACACTACCAAATTATTGTTGAACATTCTTGACCATGAATAACTTCAGCCAGGTGAGTCTGATTATATGGCTGGGTATTTAAAGGATTGGGGATGGTGGTAACATTTTACATCTATGTCCCATTCTGCTTCACTTTATTCAGGTGGAATTGACTACATAGTTAAAGCACCTGAGACTAAATCCCATTGTTTTGATTGAGAGAATGAGAGAGAGAATGCTCAAAGGGTAATTCAAGCATAACACTGCTGGCAGAAAAGTATAATAAATAATAAATAGCTTTTGCAGGCTATATAATATTAGAGTGCCAGGGTGTCAAAGATACAACATGTGAAGCCCCACTGTCTGACCCCCAGTGCCATCCCTGGGTCTCAGCTGATCCACGTATCACCAGACTGGCCCCATTTGTGTGCCCCACATAGCACCTGCTCCAGGATGTGCATTGCATGTAGTGCCTGCTCTGGGACCTGCGCTGCACACAGTGCCCATTCCTGCCAGTTTGGGATCTGCACTACATGCAGCACATCTGCCCCTTCTGAGGAATTGAGCATACAGACATTTGTTCTAGTAAAAGAAACGCTCACAAGGAGGGGATATTCCAGGTGTCAGAGTCGAAGAACTTTCTTGAAGATGAGGCATATTTTTTCTGTGAGCAACTGAATGAGTGCCTGTATGCTGGCAATTTCTACTGGGAGAGCTGCAGTTCTCCCAGTAGAAGTATAATAATGCCTGTACGTGGCTGTGTTTGCAGTGTGGGGGGCCTTGCATGCAAATTCTCAGAAATGTTGCAGTAGTGGTAGTTTATGTACAGCTTCTGCCAAAACAATAACATGAACAATGCAAATTATATATCATAAAATCACATTTATATCGTTACTCATTTTTGCTAAAAACATGCAATAAGGACGATCCTTTCTATCAGTTTACACTCATTTAAAACAGAACATAGTATTGGGTCATATAAAAAAAAAAGGATAAATGAAGCAGCAGACAATAAAACAAAATGGGAATTTGATTTGATTTTGGCCTTTATTCTTTGTGCAAAGTAAGGTCAATATACCTAAGCTCAGAAATGTCATTTTGTTACCAGGTAGTATGTTAAATTTGGTGATGAGCACTATGTCTGTGCTTAAGAAAGGTGTTCAACCTCTGCAGCACTTACTATTTCTGTATCTTTATAGCAATAGATAAATACAGAGTACAGAGCCTAGGGTCCTCCGCTACAGCTAAGTAGCGATAGGCTCAGCTCAGGTCTTTGTAACATTCCCTTAAGCCTGGGCCAGCTGTTTTCTGTATCCACTGGCTTAATTTAGAACAGACTGCTAGCTGCCAGTGGCACTGCAGTGGTGACATTATTACTGTGGATCACTGAAGCATAAGGAAATCCTGCCCCTACCGCCCCATCTGCTGACAGCAGGAGGAGGAGGGAGGTGATATTCTGTAGGGTTGCTGCTTTACGGACATTTGATGTTTGTGACTCACATTTACAAAAGTGAGATATGCAAGTTTTTGTTTTTTCCTCTTTTTTTTTTTTAATGTGGTTTCAGGCTCAGCCTCTGAGAGAAGTTTCTAGTTTGACCTTGGAATGCTGTCATTCTCTCTGTTAAACTGCGTTTCCTAACTCTGCCATGGGTGAAGCAGCTAGAAAGTGGTCACTTTGGCAGTTCATTTCAGAATAAAGAAAGAGGTTGAAACAGTTGAAATTAGATCTTGTGTATATGCTTGTAATTACTATCTGTTCATTTCCCACAATTTTGAGAGAGCCCACTCATTTGTGGGGCATGATTAGCTAGGTGCTGGAAGTTGGAGAAATATGGTAGCAGCAGTTATGCAAGGCTCCTTCAAGGATCATTGGAACAAAAATCTGAATGCTAAATAGACATTTAACAGGTTTTACACCTGCAGGGCTCCTTCAGTCATTTCTCAGACTTCATTGACAACTCGGCTGTGCAGAAGCAGGGCTTGTGCCCAGTGTAGGCATTTTAATAAGTGCCCTGACAAGCATGCATTTGTATGGCAGCGCTACTGAACTTAGCTTACATATAAAGGAAATGTCAGTCTGTTAACCCACCTTTCTTGGGACTGAAAAAAAATTATTACAGGGCCTAGGAGTCGTCTCTCTGTCACTGATTTCATTAGTGATTGGAATCATGATTCATGATATGTTCCACATAAGTCTCTCTGTGTAAATCATTGCAGCCCATGTTAATTCAATGTTTAGCTATGGAGCAGTTAAGGCCAAAAGGATTCATTTGATCAGTTTCCTGAAGAGCTAATTTATTTTCTTAAAAGTATGTGTAGCAATAGCGCAAAAGAAAGTTTTATATTTTAACCACTTGAACTGTGATTTGTTTGTAATATGCAAAATCATAGTTTTTTTACATTCAGAAAACATGCAAAATGTGTGTGTGGGGGCATGTGGCAACAACCCCATGGATGTTTTGTACAACTGATCCAAAAGCTTAATTCAAAACATTATAGACAATACAGCTGTTCTTTTTCAAAACTGAACATGTTTGCAGAAAGCTGCCAGGGTTTCCCACTCCCCTTTTTTGGTGGTAGTGATGGTCAAAATTAGAAGTTTTTGGAGGGTTTCTTTCATAGTTTTGGCTTTGGGGGTGGGGAGAGATTGGGCTTTTTCCCCTTTTTCTACCTCTTTTTTTTTTTCCTTTTGACATTCTTTAGCTTTTTGAAAGTTAAGTAGCAAATGAAATATTTTTTTTTAAAAAGGGAAATGTTTCCTACAAGTAGCCCATCAGTATCATTGTTTCAGTTGCATTTAGTGGCCTATAAATAAATAAAAGAGGAAAAGAAAAAGAATTGTAACATGTTTTCAAGAAAAAAAATGTTTAATCACTAATAATCAGATCATTTTGGAATTAAAATAACCCCAGCCTTGAAAAATTGTGTCCTTTCTAACCAATTCTGCTAGTATGCAACCAGTCTGTAGAAACCACACAGGTGTGTCCCCATCAGAAAGGAGTTCCCAGTGACATAATAGCAGCCTTCAACTACCTGAAGGGGGTTTTAAAGAGGATAGAGCTGGACTGTTCAGTGGTGGCAGATGACAGAACAAGGAGCAATGGCTTCAAGTTGCAGCAAGTAAAATTTACGTTACATATTAGGGAAAACTTTCTCACTGGGAGGGTAGTAAAGCACTGGAACAGGCTACCCAGGGAGGTTGTAGAGACTCCATCCTTGGAGGTTTTTAAGACCCAACTAGAACGTGCCTTGGTGGGGAAGATTTAGTTGGGGCTGGTCGTGCTTTGAGCAGGGGGTTGGACTAAACCTCCTGAAGTCCCTTCTAGCCCTGTTTTTCTATGGTTCTGTATTTAAAACATCACTGCCTCAGTTGGTCAGAGAAATAGCAGTGTTAAGCTGACATGGTAGCTGCAATAGTCCAGGGAAAATGCAAGAAGCAAAGATTTCTGTGGGCGATGTCTTTCATTAAACCAACTATATAGTTGGGAGGGACATAGGTGAGTTTTTGGGTACTGAGAAAGGGTACAGTGGTACCCAGAAACCCATCTGTTTTCTTCCCAATTATACATTCAGCTCAATAAAAGATATATCACCCACAAAAATCCTTGATCAAAAAAAGTTTCCAGGGGGCACACGAAGACATTTTGGAGGCTGTGCAGTAAAGCAGTATTTATGTTGGTGAGCAAGGAGTGTAAAGGAAATGGCTAAGTATGTGCACAGGTGTTCTTTGGGGGTGTAAGGATATGCATATGGGCATTTATCTGCACAAATGAACACGTGACTGGAGAGGGACCTTGATAGGCATCATTCATGGAAGATATTAGGATAATAGGATGAAGTAAGGGAGTACACAGAGTGTTCAGGGCTTGCTCCAAGGAATTTCTAAAGAAGATCACTTCAGGGTTCACAGGGAGTACATCTGGTAATGAGAATGTGAACATGTTGGACTGTAAGGGAACGTAAGAGCGTGTTCTCTTCTAGTCTGTGTAATGACACTACTGTGTACAGCTTGCTTACTGTATGTGAACCAAACTGCAGTCTTCAGACAAAAATCTGAACTTCTGGAAGCACTTTCCAAAAGAGCTTCCCCTTTTCTAATTAAGATGTCACTAATTAGGAAAACAAATTTCATGGCCTTATGTTAGACTAATTCTGAGAGGATTTATTAAAAAAAAACCCAAAGAAAAAACCTATTTGCTTTGGTAAGAAGCCTGTATAAATGAAACTGCTCTGAACTGGGAAGGACATGGGCTCTATGATGAGAGCCACGTAGCTTGTGTTTTGCTTACGCGATAAACCATGACTTGCACAGCTGCTGTCAGACACTGTTGCAAAATATTTTAAAAAGCAACTGCCCCTTGTATATTTAAAAAGTGAAAAAGTGGATTTCCCTTCCTTGGCTTAACAATGCAAATTGAAAGGTGAACTTTAAGAATTTCAGTGTTATTTTTAAAATAATCATCAAGTGAAGCAATAACTAGCTAGCCGTGTAGCTTCTGATTCGGATAGTATGGATTTTGACGGGTATTTCGCTAGTTGCCCTCTGTTTGTCCCACTTTGGATTCTCATCATCCTTTGTGGTCTTCCTGTAGAGCTTCCTGTGCACTGCACTCTTGATGATACCATATGAATCAGCAATGTGGGTGGTGTTTTAGCCATATGACAAATAATAAATATTGCTGTTGCGGTTTTATTAAGGTTCTTCACTCAAATCAATCCCTCAGTCCCTTTCAGAAGACTGTATCCTTAATTTAGTGGGAGGGCTGGAATGTGGGGGGGATGTACTTCTGTGATATAGCAGGTCCTTTTCTTTAATGCAGTAGAACAGACTATAAGAGACAGCTTTTTGTGAATCCATCCCAAACAGATGTTATAAGCTTCTAGCTGTGTTGAAACAGACATCATCTACAGAAGCCTTTCGTGACTGTTCTAAGGTTTTAATGTAATTTGTTTTATTGTGCCCTGCTTTATTGAACTGAAGTATATAGGAATTAGATCATATGATTTCTTTCCTCTTGGGAAAGAAATGAAAATGAGATTTCTCTTGTGAAGCTCTCCCAATAGGATGAGATTTTAAATAAATATATTTTGGGGATTATTTGGAGGAAATGTCAGTTGTCTAACAACATAAATGGAGCATTAAAGTCAAATCTACTTGTAAGGCAAGGGTTAATCTCAAAAGTTTTGTTCAGAAATGATGTTTAGATGGACACGTTCAATTTTTTGTTCTTTGAACATGATTTAGTTAGCTCAGCAGAAAGTCAAATGAGTTGTTTTCACAATATATGCTTTTTCTCTCCTCCTTCCCCTGCTATCCCCACCTTCCTAGCTTTCACAATGACCATTCTCAGTAATGAGTGGATCCATCAAAGAATGGATTTAGTTTTAAATCTTTCACATTTACTTTTTTTCTTTGGCTGAAAACAGTAGAGGGAATAATACACAGGATCCTTCTAGAATTGGGGGGAAAAGAGGAGTATCTTCAGCTAATCATATCCTTCCAGACCTTTGGGTTCTAAGAAGGGTATTACAGTAAAAGCTGCGCTATCTGGCATCTTACAAGCTGGCATGCTCTACTAACTGGCATGCCAGCTTGTAAGATAAAGTGAAGATAAAGCAGCCTGTGCTGCTGAGCCCCCACGGCCCGGGGGCATAGCAGGCTGTGCGGGGCCCACCTCCCTGTCCTGCAGGGCCTGCGGGATGGGCGGCAATGCAGCAGGAGGGGCAGAGGGATGCCCCAGACACAACGGGAGAAACAGCAGCCGGGGCCGCTCAATTAACCAGCATATTTTGTTATCTGGCATCCCCCATTCCCAGGGGATGCCAGATAATGGAGCTTTTACTGTAGTTAAGTCTAGGACCAGAAAACTTGGAGCTGACCAAAGAGGGCAGAAATTTTTGTTACCCTTTGGGGCCCTAAATGACACTTTTCTAGTTGCTTAAGTATAAATTGTTAGCAATTTTACATGTGCGCGCGCACACACACACACACACACACACACACACACACACACACACACACTGCAATTCTGTTACCAATGTATTGTGGACTTGTAAACGTGTATATAGACTTAGCACAGGGGCAGGCAATTATTTTGGGCAGAGGGCTGCATACTGAGTTTTGGGAAGCCATTGAGGGCCGCATGACAGGCACCCGGGGGCAGATGAATATTAATTTTCTAAACTTTTTAGGGGCCCTGCGGGCCGGGTACAATGGCCTGGTGGGCCACATCCAGCCTGCGGGCTGCATTTTGCCCACCCCTGACTTAGCATATGTAGTAGGCAATGCAATGGATAAGAAACAAAGGAGCAGTAAGAGGAGGACATTCCCAGGATTTAGTCCTAAAGTTGAGTGCTTAAAAAGAGGAGAGCATTCCCAAGTTAAAAGCTAGCTTCAAAGCTCACCCCAGTTGGCTGTATAGGATACTGGATAATGTCTAAATTGAGGTGTGATGGTTTGATCACTGTGCTAGCAAGGGGGACCTAGAATCTGGGTATTCTGCTTCCGGGCTAATGCTGTAACCACTTGGTTAAAACATCTGAGGGTCATCCTCTTCCCCTTCCCTGTTAGTCATGGGTTTTTGCCTGGCTTAATGTTTTAAACTTGTCCATAATAGGTGTGTGTACTTACCTAGCCAGTGCATAGGTAACTGCACATACTCAGTTTGTGTTCATGCCTGTGCGCCAATGGTACAGGGGAAATAGAACCACAGCCTGTTAGAGGTGCACCGATACATTGGTCCATATCGTATCTGCACCGATGAAAAGAAAGTTGACATTATTGGCAATCAGCCTTTTTTGGCTGATGTGGCCGATTATGTCACCAATAACTGTCACATGCATGCATGCCCACATCCAGGAGTACAGCCTGGCAGCTTGGAGAGCAGTGCCCAGGTATTGGCAAGTCTGTGGGGGGAAGAGGCATGGGGGAGGGAAGGGATATGAGTTGGGGCTCAGATCAAGGCCCTTGCGGTGAAGGAGGGAGTGGGGCTGGGGCAGAGGCAGGTGCTGCACAGCTGATCTGAGCATGGAGTGAGGGCGGGCTGCCACTGCAGGCTTGGGGCCAAAGCCTGCACCAGCCTCTTCTCCCGAGGGCAGGCTGCCCCAGCCTCTTCTTGGGGGGGGGGGGGGAGGAGAGGAGGCTGAGCAGTGACTCTGCTCAGGGTGGGCAGGGACAGCACTGGCAGGGGAGCTGTGGCAAATTTTGGAGTGACTGTAGCCTCCCCGTAGTCCTCCCACCCAGCGCTGCCACCGCCTGCCCTGAGTGCAGCCTGGGCCCAGCCTCCCCACCGGGAAGAGGCTGGCGTAGCATCTGGCCCTGAGTGCACAGCAGCACCCCGCCCTTGCTCCACAGATCCAGGGGACACGTGCCCCCCATGCCTGCCTGGGGGCACGCACAGTGGCAGGAGATGCCCCCCCCATGTGCCTCAGATGAGCTACAGCTCCATCCTGTGCCCTGGCTGTGCATGCTTGTCCCTGCTCCTGCCCCAGCACCAGCTCTACTCCCTCCCTCACTGGGCGGGGGCTCAGTTTCCCTCCCCCAACATACCTCTTCCCTCCCCCTGCCCCTTTCCCCCAACAGGCTTACCAGTCAGATGCTGGTCTCCAAGCTGCCAGACTGCATATCAGCAATTGGATTGGTATCGGCTGATATGGTTAGTTAATCATCAGCCATCGGTATTGAGCCAGAATATCTTGATCAGTGCACCTCTACAACCTGTGCATAAGTGCCATAAGTGATACTTCAGCATCTGAAATACTCCTGTTTAGGTGCTCAAAGGGTAATAGATTTCCTTCCACATTGCCTCGTTCTCCAGTGGATTACAGCCTACTTAAAATAGGGGCACAGTGGTAGGATGTTATGCCCTTTTTGCAGATGGTGATTATACAGCATGCGTAGAGAATGTTTATTGCTTATTAAGAAAAAAAAAAAGAAAAGACATGCTGGAAAACCTGGACAATAAACAGAACATGAGCGCTCTGATGTCTGGTCAGCAGTCAGGCTGACATTAGCTATTGTGATGCTACACAGAATAAAAAAAATAATCCTGGATATCCTGGATAAAAGTTGTCACATCCTTCTTCTTATGACAAGTACATTTTATGTGTGTTTTTTACCATAAGCTGTTTTTATATCAGAAATCCACTTTGACTTTGTAAGGAAAAATAGCAATTATTTGACCAGACTTCTGCCACACCCCAACTTCAGACATCTGTATTCATCTTGAGATCCTAATTATGCCTTAGTACATCAGCAGAGAAGTGTAATGAAGATAATAGAGGTAATTTTTTCTGCTGCTATATCCTAGATGCATCTGTACTGTTGTTTATCAATAAAATCAATAACTGATTGTGAAAAAATGAACAAAGTTTTCTGCACAGACCCCTATTTTTTAAATACTACATATTGTACCTAAATACATGTTGGTGGAATAATTGATTTTTCAGCCTAAATAATGCCAGACTAAATAATAGGCTTAGTTTACACAGTTGTAATATTTGAGAGAATCTCTGTGTTACCTTTCGTGTTTCCATGGTATCTTCAAATGGGATATCATTCCTTTTTGGGGCCATTGGTTCTTCTATGAAATGAGAAAATATAAAATCACAATACTTTAAAAAGAGGATTACTGCTAGAAAACATTCTGTAGTGTATATATGCTGCTATAACACTGTAGCGAGTTAGACCTTCTCAGGGATCCCATCCTCTCATTGTTCACCTGATATGTGTTTGGTGCTTCAAGAACAGAGCTATTTTGCATGGGTATAGCATTGCATGAACGTGGATATACGTACTGCTTTTGGCTTGAACACGCCAAACGAGTTTGGGTATCTCTACATGGACCTGCCCTGCCTGGAGTTGGGTATATTAGCTCTATGGTTGCCTCTGCTACTGATTTATGATGTGGCTTTAGTAAAGTCAAAATTTTATTATTTTCAAGTGTTTATCTCAATCTAGGCAGTCCAGTCTATGTATGGACAATAAGAGGCCTGATTTTCAAGCTGCTGAGCACCTGTAGCTTTCCATTAATTTCACTGGTAGACAAACAGGCCCATTGCCACTTATTTATATCTAAATATAGTTCTACGGCCAGATCCTACACGATTTAATTGAACAAAGGATGTTATTTTCTTTAATTAACAGCTCTGAATCTGTTGTTGCCTGACGTCAGGCACACCCACTTGAAAACTGTAGCCCTATCCTTTTATTTTTGCTCATTTTACCTCCCTATGGTAGGTATCATTGCTTATCCCCATAGGAATGCCAAGAGGTAGCTTGGTACTACTCTGTATCGTGTCCAGTGGCAGAAGTGAAAGATGCAAGAACAGATCTCCCAGCCTCATTCAGTTCTTTTGGCCGTTCTGATGTCATGAAAAGGATGATGTAAATGGCCAGCTCTAGAATATTGTGCTGTTTATTGTCTAGTCCCATGCTTTGTACCATTACTCTTGGCCTAAAGTTACTGCACAACACATGATAGGGGTGACTGGAGATGTGGCTAGAGCACCTTGCATTCTGGCTAGTCTGGGTTGACTGAAAGGTCTTTAGCTGAAAGGTCTTTAGTTTCTGGGGCTAATCATGCAAAAGTTCCCGGGATCAAGAGATTACAAAGGTGATGGGCTTTTTTTCCACTGCCTCCCTTCTACCTGATGGATGCAGGCATCTGGCCCTGATGCTGAAAGTGTGGCCTGATAGGGCATGGGTGCTGCAAGGGGAATTGAGTTTACTCAGTACATCTCAGGAAGTACTTTGGAAGTACTCTTTGAATTTGGCCTCCCATTTCCCACATGACAGTAAAGAGTTCTGGGCAGCCATAGTCACTCAGAAGGTTCCTAATGTATATTTACACATCTGCTTTTAGGTATTACTGATGAATAAACATGTTTCTGACTGACTGAAACCCAAATGAAGCCATTTCCTTGAAATAATCGGAAAGCATTTCATCCCTTCTCTTTGTGTAAGCAACTGTCAAAGGGCCTCTCAGATGCACTCACAATTGTTTGTACCAGACTTTGCCCTAAAATGCATACGGGTCATTGAAACCATGCTCTCAATATGCGCCTACGAGCAGAATACAGCTACAAGACTAAGATTAATGTGTCTCTTCTTAAAGAAATCTTTTTGTTTTTTAATACAGTACCAACACTGCCCAGTCAGGCTGTTGTCTGTCCCCACTGTTTTTCTTAATTCACTGTCTTCTAAAGTGGAGCCAGCACCACCTTGGCAATATTACTTTATAGGCAGTGAAATGCTGTATGTGACATGTCAGTTGACAGTGGTTTTTAACTATTCAGCCATCTAAACAGTGCAATTTACAAAGCATTTATGCACCCACGCAAACACCTGTTTTAATGTTGATTATGTAAAAAAACAAATTGTAGAAACATGGATCTGAACAAATCTAGTTTTCTCTGAAAGAATGAGAGAGGAGCTGCAGCGGCCTCCTTTAATAAGACACACTAAATGCTGCTTCTTCTGGCATTGACTCTTTATTTGAAATGTCTGTTTTCTGAAAGTTTTCGGAAGCTTAATAGATTGTTAAACTAGACAAACTAAACCCATGGAAAAGCTTTGCATTGTTCCTTTGATAGCATCATTCAAGGGGATGTATAACCAAACTGCTTATTTAATTTCAGTTGATATTTTTTAAACTATTTTTATTAAAGGTTAACACAGCTGAATCTGTTGAGAAGCTCTCCCAAAATTAGGAGTATGTTTTAACTTTTAGCAGTCGGCTCTAGCCATTTTATTACAAACAAATCTTAATGGCTTTTCATCCCCAGACTCCATCTTTCCCTTCCTCCTTCACTATCCAACCATCCCTTTTCTTTTTTTTCCACAGGATGTAGTGCCTTTCCCCCAGAATGCGGTGCCTTTTAAGCTTTCTAGAAGAACTTTTCTTTTTATATAAAAACAAAAGGACAAGAGTTTGTAGCTGACAATAAGTTTAAAAAGTCCTTTTTCTAGTTTCACAGTTCCTTTAATAACATGGTAGTGAGTACAAAAGGATTTATACTTGACAGATATTCTGACAGAGTGCATTGAGTTTATGCAGACCATTTTCTCCCTGTATTGCACCACTATCTTAACCTCAGGTCATGAAAGACTGACTCAGCTGGCCATTGTGATCCCCACACCCACTCAGTTTGTTAATGTTGTAAGCATACAGTATACGTTGAAATTTCATGAGATTTGAATACAGATGTAATCTATTCGTCCAAATGTAATCTATAGTCCATAGGTCAGTTGTTTGATGTGTTGACTGGGTGGGGTCTGTAGAAGCAGCACAAACAGCTTCTTGCAGAGAAAACCACCACGTCTGGAATCCAGCTGTGTTTTACCATAACCCAAGTGCCAGGTAAAGTGTATGTGTGTTTGTGTGAGTGATGAGAGTGTTTATGTCCTGCCCTGTCTCCCACACTTGCATTTTAGTTTAGTAAGTAATAGCAAAAGGCTTTCATGAGTGGCCACCACATTAAAGCAACCACAAAACTTATCCAAATCTGAATTTTTTCTTAAAATATTAGGATGCTATCATGGCTTCGTTTTGCTGGCAATACGACAGTAAATGTCTAGGCGAAATTCACAGTCCCAATACAACCTATCCTGTGAAATCTTTCTAAATATCGGTAGACTGAGAAAATACTTTCAGGAACCTTAAAAAAACTATACAGCACTGATAGAAGTGGGTTGAACTTTTTATTGAGGGAGAACAGCTGCTGTTCACACCTGTACTGGACTTGGCTCATAAATACCTTCAGGTTGTGGCTCCACTGTAATTTTGTTGGGCCTAACGACTGTATTCTTTCTCAGGTTGATGAACCCTTGCTTATGTTGATGTAGGATTACTCGTCTGTAAGGGCTAGTTTACACTAGTGAAGATGGCATAATCAGGCTTAGTGTTTTTAGAAAGTTAAAAGAATAGGCCCCAAGCTATTTCCACTCTCCCTAAAATAAATTAAAAATAGGTTGGTCTTCTAATTATGTCGGTGAGTTGAATTGTCTTTTCTCTCACTTGTGCAGCTTTCCAGCAATAAAATTCCAACTCCAGAATGGACCCAGGAGGCTCATCAAAATGTGTTGTGAATTGTTACCCATTTTCATGGGTTTCACTGTGTGAGGCCAAAAAGAACTTTGGATTTTAAACATTATTGAACATCCCTTTTAATAAGATACATCCAAAGGAAACACTGCAGTTCACAATTACACTTGAAAATCACTTAGTTTTGCCTGTGATACTAAAGCAATCACACTCTCTCTGCTTCAGTATATTTATTGTATTTTCTCTGCTGTCTTTTAAATCCTTACCTTGCCTTTACATTTCTCCCTCTCCTGGAGCTGTCGAGAAAAAAATAGCATCTCAAATCAAGCTGCTGCTGAACGAATTAATTTTAGTTCTGCTTCAAAAGAGGTAATTGCTGAAGTCTTTCCCCTCCCCACTTTTAATCAAGGTACCATAAAATTTCATGTGGAATAAATAATTATTTCCTAGCAGTTTTTTATTTTTTAAGTTAGCAGATGTGGTAGTTTCATCTTCTCACAGTGGTGAAGTGCTTCCAGAAAGCGTATTGGTTCAGGGGCTGCGGATAGGGACGATATTGTCTGATTGTTGTTTTTTCTGAGTTGTACAGGCAATAACTGCAATCTTTTCGAAGCTTGAAATCTATATTGACTGCTTACGTGGTAATACCTAATTTTATCTGCCTAATACATAGTCTTTTTTATACCCACTTCTTGTGTGCTGTCTTTGGACCCTTTCTCCTACTGCCTTCACAGGTTTTGCATTCCCTGTTAATGAAATGGCATTTTTCTGTAGTTATTGATGAATTCACTCTCCTTAAAGCAAGCACCATAAGTGGGTGGAAATTCTGTTGTTATCAGTGCACATGATTTGATTCTGGAGGTTCCAAAGAAGTGGTGAATTGAGATAGCCAGTTACTGAATTTAGTGAGAGGGAAAGTCATTCTTTGGTTATCTGGCCATGGCATGTCCTTGTTGGCACTTCTCAGATTTCAGACTGTAGTTCTTTCTTTCCTTTTGAGCCCATCCAGTTGATAGTCTGGGAACATTTCCCCCCCCTCCCCCCCCCAGATACCAGGTAGCAGGGTGAATAACCCAGTAGATGACTGGCCAAAAGGAGACTTAAAACATACCTACCATGGGCATTCCCTATGTCCCTAAAGTACTGGGTAACAGCCTGGTAAGAAACTACTCAGAGGGGCTAGATTTGCTGTCTGCCTGGGTGTTCTCTTGAAATGCTTTATAATGGTGCCACTTGTGTATTGACCTCTGAGTCTGAGGTAGGGAGGAAGAAAGGAGCCTACTGTCCCAACCTAAACACTCTAAACTTTTGCAAAGGAAAATGGAGAGATGATTCCCGCTGCTCACTGTGTATTTAAGGAACTCTGATTGTTCCAATGAATAGGGAAAATAGGTCTCTTGTTACTTTACATCTCCCCTTTCCCCAAACATTATTTTTCTTTTTGGTTTTTCTTCCTTTTGAATAATTCTCATACCAGTCTGTGCTGCAATTCTTAGTTTCTTCAAGCACGAGAGAAGGCATGATGTTCTCATGATTCTTTAGTTTCACTGCTGCTCCTGGGGTTCTCGATAACAACAATGAATCTAATGAGAGAGTTGCCAGCTTTTCTCTGCCGCTGCTTGCATGAAGAGCACTACAATCAGCCTAGTTTTTTGACTGCCAGCTCAGAAAGACAATAGTGGGAATGTGTAGAAGTTACATTTTTCATGCAACGAGGCCCCTCAAAGTGCCCTGTAGTTGTAACACAACAAACGTTCATGGCTGCAGAGCGCTTTTAAAATGGCCAATTGCACACAAATTTAAACTTCATTTGATGTAGTATCAGACAGGAGTGTATTAGGGCAGAGTGCTTTGGGGAACCTGTGTACAGCTTTATGGAGCTGGGCTGCTGCTCACACAGGTGAGCATTAGGTGTGTGTGAAGTGGAAAGTATTCACTCCAGATTTGGATTCGGCGATTTGGAGGGACAGTGATTTGATTTGCTGTCCCGAATCTGAATCCGAAGATATTCAGCACCGAAACGTATTTGACCGGAGACTATACAGGCAGGCAGTGCCGGCAGGAGCACCTGGGGGAGCAGCCGGACAAGTCCCAGCTTGAGCCGGCAGCCCCAGGAGAAGCTGCAGCTTGTCCGGCTGCTCCCCTGGCTACCCCCCAGCCGGGGCAAGGCAGGCAGCCCTGGGAGAAGCCACTGTTCCCCTTTGCCCCAGCTCTGGGCATAGCAGCCTTTGCCGCTGTCAGGATGCATACTCAGGAGGAAGGGAACTGCCCAGCCTAGCTTCCCCTAGGCAGGCCCTAGGACTCCAGCAGAGGTGGTTGGGGGAGGCCGTGTGGCAGGGGGCTCCATCCCCCCCGCTCCTTCCCCAGCTGCTGCTGACAGTTGCCAGCTGGTGGGGGGGATCGCAGGGCTGGGAAGAGCAGAAACCTAGCAGCTTCCCAGGAGGCTGCTGGAGTGCCCTGGCCTGCTGGCATGGCTCTGAGGCAGGCTCCCTAGCGTGCTCTGAGCCCCACACCCAACAGAGAGATGCCTGTTGGGTTCAGTTGTGCTCTAACTCATGTTGCTTTGTATAAAGTGCCTTGAGTTAGAGTGTCTCCCTGACAGGGTGCCTGAACTTCACACTCACTGTTTCAACTTACTCTTGAGTCACACTGGCTATGTCTGAAAACGTATGAGAAGGCAAGCAAGCTAACAGTGCTTACATTACAGCTCCAGTTCCTCATAAACATGCCTTAAAACTGAGTTAAAACTACAAGTTCCAAGGAAAGAGGGAGGTGCTGGTAACTTCTGCTCTAATGGTTTCTCAAGAAAGCATCTGGGCCCCCTTACATATATTGAGAGTTATAGTCATTGCTGCAAGAAAAGAGTAAAAACTGCCCTGTCATTCCCTCTGATAAAAGTGGTTTTAATAATAGGTTGAACTTGGAGTTTGTCTCTGGCAACAAAGTACTGGTGCAAATTTGAACGCAAGTTGTGAGAAGCCCTTTGAGTAGAAATAGCTTGCATGTTGCCTTGAAAACAAAAAGACTGTCTGCTCCAGGTCTCCAGTTTCTGGGAATTGCACAGTGCACCGAGAATGCCCTTTGGTTGACACACTTTAACATAACCTCTGTCTGCCTTAGCCTCTTGTGAATAGCACCTGGTGATTTTTGGGGTGAACCCTAGTCCCTACACTTTCCCTCTCCAACAGGCTGTTAGGCCATATTAGCATGGTTCCTTATCCTAACCCTCAGCCAGTGCCTTCTCTATGCCCTGTCTTCCTCTGTCCTTCAGTCTTGTTCAGATCTTGGCCATGCTGTGGTTACCAACCAAGGCATTAATTATTAGCTCAAATGTTCTAAGTAGGGGTATCAAACATACAGCTTGCAGGCTGGGTCTGGCCTCCGTTGCTCTCCAGGCACTTTTCAGTTGCCAGTGTCATGCTTCTACCTTCCCAGCAGCCCCTACCAGGTGCCCAGAATTGGAGTTGCAGCCATGGCAGGAGGTATGCTGTGGTAGCAGCTCTGGCTCTGGACTGGGGCATGTGGCAGCTGCAGCTCTGGCTCAGGTACAAGATGGACTAGATGGAAGCCACAAATCCTTCCCATAAATCACCATGAAGTTATAAGATAGTGATAACCATTACTTTAGACTGGGCTGGATTAAAACTGGCTTTTAAACTGGCCCATATAAAAGGGGAAGGGTTGTGCGTCTCAGGTGTCCTATCCTGTGAGTCTCATTTTTATTGCTAATTCATCTTTGTCATTTAAACACAAATATACTCTGGAAATTCATTGATAAACATATTGTTTGTTTTTTTAATATAAACATTCATGTGTATATTTGTTGTTGTTTTTATTACAGCTTGTTTGAAACCCTTTTTTGTTAAAAGATATAACCTGTCTTGAAAATACAATACACTGCTGGCTGTCTACACTTTGAAAACATCTAGTGTAGAAAAATATTAATGCACTTTATTCTCAACTGTTTAAACTATTGTTGCTTAAAGTTACTTTGTGCCTCACTGAATACAGCCATGTTCAATCATGCATTTTCATTGTCTACATTAAAAAAATTTTGCATTTGCTCCAGGTGATTCATTATACCTAATCAAAAAGTATCAAAGTATCATTCAAAACAGCATATATGATAGGAATACATTTTCAGTTTTATGTAATATATTAGAAAGAAACCAGTTAAATTAAGGTATAAATTCTAGATGAAATAAAGATTCAACATATTTTTTTTAAATAGTGTACTATTTGCCCCAAATAAAACATTTTATTCTGAAATTGGTATAATTTTCAGTAATGCTTGGAAACTTATGGTATTAACATACAAAGACTGAGGCAGAAATATACCTGTTTGTATAAATTAAGGAAAATCTAGTAAACAGAGAGGGAAAAATGACACAGTTCCTTATCTCCTCTGTAATCCAGACATCTACTGAGGCAGACCCTTGCCCTGCACAGGAGAGCCCTGTTGAAATAATTGGACCCTTGCAGAATCATTGGACTCTTGTAACAATTATAAAAATAAGAGAAGAAAATATACACACAGAAGTCTTAGAGGCATTGATTCATAGGTTATTTATAGATTTTACATTATAAATGTCCTTCATATTCATTGCATCTTCACAACAAGTGGCAATAAAAAGTATCTATCCCCATGAACTTTGAAAACTCAGTCTTTCCTGTGTTTGTTTAAAAAAAAACCCACCAAAGCTTCTTTATTATGCCAAATCTATAAAAGACTTGGAGAATAAGTGCCAGGAAATGAAGTTCTTAAATGTAGCCTTCTACTGTTATCCAAATAAAATAATACAATTTTTTTAAGTACATGGTCAGGACAAGAAAAATGTGGCTCAAGAATTAGATTAAATGCTCACCAACAATATTTCTCTTTGAGTTTAGTTTTGTTTTTAGCCCTTTAACTGTTACAGAACCATGGTAGTCACTGTAGAAAGGGAGTAGGTGGTGATGGTGGGCACTGAATTCCTTTATATTGAGAAATATATAGTTAGTGCTAGCCTTATGGAGCTCTGCTAGGTCCTCTCAAAAGTCATGGTTATGATTTTACCCAACACAGGCATGTCACTTAGAAGCAATGACCATTATAGGCATCTCTGAGTGGTACAGCTTTTTGGCTCCAGTAACCAAATGACTACTTGTAGACTGGGGACAATAGTTTCTTGCACCTTGTCTAACTTGTCAACTAGATGTTGAATCTAATTTAGTAGGAAATTATATTGTCATTGGTTTAGCTTTAAAACCTGGGCAAAGTGAATCATGTTATACTAATTTAACTTCAAAATTTCAAAAATCTTCTGGCATTCAATAGAATAAATGTATTTTATAACCAAGTAAAAATTCTCATACAAACCAGCAAGAACTTCTGTTTAGACCCTGTTGTTCTGCCTGCTGAATTCAGAGACTAATCATAGAGATTCCTGAGGCACTGTTGCTAAGCATTATTTGTGACTGTGGCAACATTAAAATGATCTAATCAAAAATACGATAGCTTGGAATACATATAGATTCTTCCTTATAATGCATGTTTTTTAGTTACTTTAAATTGAACTTGGTGTAAGAGTGATTAGAAGAGCTGTGTAATAGTACAACAATGGCTTTTTTCATGTTGCCCTATGAAGATACTGTGAGTAAAAAGAGTTTCTCTTAGATTGTGATCTAGTAGATTATAGAATCTCAAAGGAAGTGGTGGAACTCGTCAAGTTTTAAATATTTCTGCTTACAATATATTTTCCAATTATTTGAGAAATAATCTTCATAATATATAGGGCAGAGGGAGGACTGACTAATCTTGACCTTTCTTTTGCACTAATTGCACAAATTCTTTCTAGTTATTCATTTCTGATGTATTAAACAATGACAAATAAACTCAAATATCCATATATAGATATTAAATTGTAGAGCTGTAGTACACATATATGATAAACTGCAGTATGGAGTAATCTAACCTCACTTTTCCTACAAAAAGCAGCCTGCATTCAGCTCTGTGGAGCCACAGAGGACTTTTGAGATACAGGGAGCAGCTCTGTCTGTGGCCTTCTTAAACAGCTCTTCCCAGAGCTTAGAGCAGTGCAGGAGCAGAGGGAGAGGGAGAGAAAGGAACTGCACTGGGGGTGGGGCAGAGTCTGTTAAAGGAAGACTTAGAATTACTAATAATAATCATACTGTAAAAGATCAGGATTGGGGCCCCAATAATTCTTTTCTGCTTGCATCACAGCACTAAAACAAAGTGTAAATAATAGGGCTTGGTAACAAAACTGAATGCTTTATTTTAATTGGAACTGGAAAGGGTTTGACATTTTACAAAATCTGGCATATTTACAAATTGGTTGAAGAAGCTCAGGGCCTCTTTATTCCTGTTCCCTGTCCCTCTGTCCCCTAAAAAAACAGACAGACAGACTTTTCAGAAATTAAATATGCTGTTTTTCCCCCTGATCCTCCAAGTCAGCATGGCTCTTCCCCACTACAGTAGCAAGTACAGGGTGTCTTGGTAATACAGGGCACTTTAAATATGCTCTGGCATTTCTTGAGGCCTGTAAGGTCCTTCTGCTTTACATTGCTGGACTGCTCTCCTTTCAGATCACGGATGGGGGACAGCTCATACCTTTGACCTTAATAAACCTTTAAGTCCCAGCAGTTTCTTCCCTCCAAGAATGTATTAATCATCGCAATTCTTTTAGAGGCTAGACCAGGGGTAGGCAACCCCCGGCAGAGGTGCCAGAGCATGATACACAGGCATTTTGCGTAGCACATGCATCTCGGGGCAGACAAAGGGGAAGGGGCCAGGGCTGCACTACCATAACAAGGATTAGGCCCCTTGCAGCTTCCCCGCTCTCTGTCCCTGGCACACCAACATCTCACAAGTCAAGGTTGTGGGTGTTTTTAGCACTCTGTCCAAAAACGTTGCTGACCCCTGATCTAGACCACCAAAAGAATTCCTTTCATAGCAGATGCTCCTTTTTAAAGAAGTAGTGGATTCTGTGTTTGCTGCTACAAAATAGTAATTTTGTTCAGCCAGAATTAGGCAATCTCAAGCTCCATTGTTTCCATAGACTACATGTTAGTCTTGCTTTGCTTACTGAACCACCAAGAAGGCAGGGGGAGCTACTTCAAAATCTTTTTGTTTCCCAGCATCATGGGATTTTGGGCTCCAATATCCCATCTGTCTCTCCTGAGTGGGGAGGAGGACCTTGCTCTGAAGAGTATCGTTTTATATTCACTTTTAACATTTCTTCCTGTGATGTTTCAGGCAGTTGTGCTCCTGAAGTAACCATTGCACTTCAAAGAAATGCCTATCATTTGATCTAGAATTGTCAAACTTACAAATTATGCAAAGACATCCGGTTATTGTTTTTGGTAACTTGTGTCTTTGTTCAAAGGCTACTCATATCATGTTGAATATGTTAAATGCATTTAAAAAATAAACATTTATTTTTGCACCACACCATTATGCTTTAACACTGCATGCTTTGCCTGCAGGAAAAGTGACCATAACTTACAGTTATTTACAAACTCTACTGTAAAGTACGGACTTTTTTTTTCGTCTGCCATGGGAATTTCCTGAAACTGTAGAGAATGTTGTTCTGGTTTTCTTATTGGACCAAATTGCATATTTAACAAACTGTTTAATGCACAAGAAGGCTAACATTAGTTTTAAATAGTAAATAGTATTTGCAATTAACAGTTGGAAGCATTACCTAATAAACCAAATTAGAAATTAGGAATGCTTAGTGCTTGTATAACACCTTTGTTCCAAGACCTCAAGCCATGTTACAGATTATCACAAATGATAATGTTACATGTTACAGGTCATCACAAAGATGGCAAAATTGCAGAAGGCAAAGAGTGGATGATTTACCCAAGGTCACCCAGTAAGTTAGTGGCAAATCTGAGAATTGACTGCAATCAAAATCTCACAGTTACAAACAGCACCCTGGAGAATTTGAACAATTCTGAAGAGAATCACAAATCGGGGGACCAGTCCCACAGTGCAGTAACTTATCTGGCAGATAGGTGCTGAGTATCTGCTTTCAGAATGAATGGCACTTAGTGCTTCCGAAGTAGCCTTTCAGATCATGGTTGCAGAAAATTATTTGTTAGTTAAGCATAAACTGAAAAAACAAATTTGTGTGTAACCTTCTGCCACCCTTTGAAATAAGAATGGGGAGGAATTGTATCCTGTTAGCATGTGATGTACTCTGCCACTCGTCCCTCTTATTTTGAGCTGTAGTTGCTCAAATTATTTGGAAATACTACAATCAAGAGGTAGTATGGAAAACCAGTATGGTTCAAGCATCCCAAATTGAGTATGATGAGAATGTGATTTTCTCATATATATGAGGAGAATATGATTTTCAAGAAAAAATCAAAAATATAAAATGGAATAAAGTTTTTTTTATATTTGGAGTCTGCTCCAAACAGTCACTGCTAGAAGGAGTACAAAATTTCCCTTTTATCCTGAAGCTAACATTTGATAGTAAAGAAGCAATAAGTGCTTCCATTTTTTAACTACAGGGAATGTTCAGCCAAGAAATGTCACACAGGAAACCATAAGTAAGGATATCTGTGCCATGGAGTCCTGGCCCACATTGGGCAGTCTTGTATTGTCTACACACAACCCTTGTTTAAGCTGTCATTCAATATTTTTGCCTATCAGTTACTTAAAGAAAAGTCCCAATTGAAAATCTCTCTTGTTTTCTTTTAATATCAACAAACTTTACCAGCAAATTCCAAGTTAATTTTATACAACGCGACTTTTTTCTTCTATTAAGGAAAGCTTCAAGAAAACCAAATAAAATAAACTTATTTATTTTAAGCTAAAAAATAACTTTAGCTTTGAATTGATTTCCTGATGATCATTCACTTACACACCTGCATCTGTCACAAGCTGCTTGTCAAATAAAGACAGTTTGAAAGGACTTTTGTACTTACTGTGAGATGTTTCTGCATGATCCTGAAGTGTTTTGGATGTCTAGATGCACATATATCCAAAGTTTCCCAGTGCGCCAGTGATACTTATAGATTTGAAACCCTCGGTACTTTTAATGGTTCTTCCTCATCTGTTCTGAACTACGTAGAATTTTTTTAATGGTTTAAGTGTTGGAGGAGAAGGAGGAATGGTTTTCTTTGAGGACAGACCTATACTGGTATAAAAATTATGGTACAATATTAACAGAAATAATGTTGCTCAAATAATTTGTTGAATATTGGAGTCCTTGATGGGATGAAGGTGGCAAAGTTACCTTTGTCTTTGCCATTGTTCTCTAAGCAGCATTACTGGGGTAGCAAGGCTTCTGAGTGATCTTAGTGGTACATTTCTACGCATTTTTAGCATATACTTGTATTGATGTGTTGAAGTTGTATTGTTATTTTAAATTCTGAAGATTTTTGACAAATGAGGGAGGAAAAAAGTTTCGCCTGAAGTAATTGTTGTTACAGCCTGGAGTAATTGTCGTTACAACCTGGATACCTTACAGTTATTTACAAATGTAATTATAGCCTAAGGACCTTTTGCTTCCCCTTGTAAGTATATCTTTCAGTTTTTTAAATAATATTTAAGAAATGCTCAGTAGCAGGCCTCATGAATTCTGAAATCATTTAAGAGACTCTAGGCTGCAAACCTACTCATCCCCAGATCAACCCCATCTTCCTTTGCTCCTGTTGGTCTTCCTTGATATTGCAGATATCTAACAATCTCTCTCTTGCTTTGCTTCACTTATCTTTACTTCTGTATGGGTTCCATTTTCTCTATCTGAGCCATTCCATTAGAGCTATATGAAACTCAGAAAATCATTAGTGAAACCTCTTGGACTAATGTCTACTTTAAGACCTCTGAAAGACTTAAATTTATGGAGATGATAATTTAATGTGGAAATCAGTTATAAAAAATAGTTCCTCCCCTATATAACTAATCAGATATAAGTGTCGTTGGAATTTGAGTGGTAAGATTGGTATATTTGGTATTTGTGTTTCTGTTTGGATTATCCTGGGGATTTTCAAAGATAGCAGGAGGGGATGAATAAATTGTTATGGTTTTGCTTTTATTAGGGAGATAGGAAGAATTGAGGATCCATAGGGAATTTAAGAAATGTTGACCCTTTTCCTGTTTTTTCACAAAAGTATTCTAGAAGCATAAAATGCATCCTGTCTTGAGTGAAGGAGAGCAAGACATTACTGGAAGTAAGTTTTGTTCTGGGAAGTTCCCTGGGGAATTTTATATAAAGTTTTCTTTTTACAAAGTAGCTGTATTTTCAGGTGCAGTTCTGTTTGGGGAGGCACAGTTGTATACACTTATGTGCCTCATTTGAGTAATTGCCTCCTCTAAATTGGCCACGGGAGTATGTTTCCCTATGAACAAACATGTTTATATATTACTTGCATGCATTTCATAATCTAATAATTTGTCCTATAATAAAACCATACGCAGATTAATGTTCTTACAAAGCAGAATGTGCTTACTTTAAGTATTATACTGGTTTCTAAATGAAACTCATGCAGTTGTATTTCTCTACTACTATTTGCCCAGCTCAAGCTAGATGCTCTCCCCTCCCCCTTCCCCATCTTCAAAAATGGCAAATGTTCAAGTCATTAAGAGTACATGAATTTAATTTTTTTAACCCTCCTCTCTGTCAGGTGCATCAAATTGCCTTAAGCTTCTATTTTTAAAATGTGTGTTGGGATAGAATCACGTCTATAGAAATGTCAGGTAGCAGTTTTGTTTTGGTGAAGGCTTCTTTCCAACTTCACTATGCAAGGAATAATTTTGGTTAATACTACCTTGTTCTAAGATGTCATGATTCCTCCTTTTTCCTTCTTGCCCCAGGCTACAAATGATTTTACTTTATTTCCTAAGAACTTGAAGAGCATATAATTCACCATGGATGAACTTCCAGTCTCAAACTGAAATGTACTTGACTGTGTTATGAAGACAGCTCAAACTGACATCTTTCTTGAACTTCTGATCCTAAACAAATCCCAGCAAGCCACTCTCTCTGGACACACCTCCTTCCCTGCTCCCACTTCACCTTGAAAGATGCATCTTTCTACCTGGCACTTGGTGCCTTCACTTCAAATTCTTATTAACTCTGTGTCCAGGCTTCATCACGTCTCCTTCTTTACTGCATGTGAGAACATACCAAACTTGAATGACTTGATAAAAAAAATCTTTGGAAAATAAATATGCGGGGAAAGCCAAGTGGTCATTGAGCCAGGAACCAGGAGAGAGTTAATTGAGACCATTTGTCATATGCAAGACCATTTGTCGTATGGGAAAGTGTCAAGGAAAAGGCTCAGGTGGAAAATGGAACAGAAGTTTTGGCTTTTTCTGTTGTTTTAAAAAAAAAAAAAATCAACTAAAGCTTTACTGAACTTCCCAACTTATGATTCCCTGAACAATTTATGATTATAATCCTGTTCATGTTAACAGCCTTTACAATATGTACCATATTTTCTGACGTACAACACATCCTCAAATAAAACACGCACCTGGTTTTTGGAAGGCAGAATATAGGAAAAAAAGATTTTTCCAGAGTCATGGGCAACCAAGTGAAGTAAGTCCTCCTAGAAACATAAATGTCCAGAAAGTATGACATCCCAGAAGACACTGTGGGTGAGGCAGCTAGCAGCAGGAACTTCCTGAAGGACTCTCTCTGTGTCATACAACGTTAGGCCCCAAGCAGTTGCAAAGACAGTAGCAAAGTTATTAGTTCTTTACTGTAAGTGGTTCTTGTAAATAATTGTTGCTTCCTCATCACAAGCCTCATCAAGGTACTACTAACAGTGCACTGTTTCTTCAGGCACAGAGCTCAGCCAATAGCTATGGCTTAAAGGGTTAACACAGGACACCACCCCTTCATCTGGCTGAGCCATACAAGGTAGCCATCTTGGCATGCACAGCGTCTCCACACATGCTTCTTTTCCAGTGAAGAAACCAGCTTCCCTGCTTAATATGCATATCCCAACATTGGCAGGGCTACCTTTTGGGGAAAAGGTATGAGATGTATGCAAGAAAATATGGTAATCCACATAAGTAGGTCCTTAAAATGGAATGCTGATTCTCTGATATTTGGAATCAATGTATGTTTTCCTTTTAAAGAAAACTTTTTCAAAAAATAAGTCCACATTAATATTCTTCCCAATCTTATTTCCCTTGGGGGCCCTGACACATGTTACATTTAAGATTCAGTTCAGGTGTTAATTGCACCATATATATCGGCTGTCCCTCGATACAAGGATGATGTCTGCCAGGGGGGTGGGATTTCTGGTGAGTTTTAAGCTGGCTGAGGAGTCCAATCTGTGCTCTGCAAGTTTTTCCACAGATTTGACAAATGGTGCTTGGGTGGGCGGGGCACAACTGTTGGCCAGGATGCTGTGTGCTTTCCTTCGTCCTCTGCCATTTCTTGTCTTCCTGAGCAAAACAGTTCTCTTTGAAATGGGCTGTAGCTTGATTTATGGTGCAGCGCCATTGAGACCAGCCCAATTTGTACAGTTGATGCCATCCTTCTTAAAATATGCTTTCAGGGTGTCCTTCTAGCACTTCCTCTGTCCATGGAAGTTTAGCAGGTCCTCTTACCATAACTAAGTTGAGAGAAGAGGACTTGCTTTGGGAGTCATCCATCCGGACACAATGGCCAGCCCAGTGGAGTTGATGATCTTTCCCTTGGTGTTGGTTACGTTAGCTGCAGAGAGGATGCTGGCATTAATGCAGTGGTCTTCCCATCTAATGTGGAGGATCTTCCTGAGGCAATGCTGATGGAACCATTCCAGGTGCTTCAGATGGCTTCGATATGTCACCCATATCTCATACCTGTAGAGGAGCTTGGGGATAGCCAACCATTGCATTATAGACCAGAATCTTAGTTTCCATCTGCAGATCCCATTGCATTATAGACCAGAATCTTAGTTTCCATCTGCAGATCTCAGTTAGCAAAGACGCAGTGAAGTGGCTTTCTGACGGATATGCTGGCACAGCGAATCCTGTGTTCAGTTTCTACATCAAGACTGACTGACTTGGAGAGGTGACTGCCAAGGTATGAGAAATGCTCAAGGTTTTCCAGGGGTTCTCCACCAGTGGTAATTTGTGGGGAGAGGGGATAGCTTGTGCTGGGGCAGACTGATGGAGCACCTTGTTCAGGAAGAATCCCAGACTGTGATAAGCACCTGAGAAGAGGTCAAGGGTAGACTGCAGATTGGTTTCAGTGTGCACAAGGATAACACTGTAAATGGGTCTGTCTCTTATCCGTTGCAAAGGACTGTGGCAGTCATCCCATCATGGAATAATCTGAGGATACTGATGAACTTCAGTAGACAACCAAACCTAGCCAGCACCTTCCATAAGGCTTCATGATTGATGGAGTTGAAGGCCTTGCTTAGGACCATGAATGCCATAAACATCTGTTTCTCTCTACGCTTCTCTTGTATTTGTTGTGCAACAAAAATTATGTCAGTGGTACCCCAAGATGATATAAAGCCACACTGGGATTCTGGAGGACATCTTTGGCAAGAGGGAGGAGGCAATTCAGAAGGACACGAGTAAGAATCTTCCCAGCAATGGAGAGGAGAGCAGTGCCTCAGTAGTTCCCACACACATCCCCAGCACCTGTCCCCTTTCTTGTAGATGGTCACAGTGTTATTATTCTTTAAGTCAGGTGGAAATTTCTCGTATATTTTGATGAGAAATTTTTGTGCTAGTGCTGTTCCACTTGCTTTGAAGACCTCTGCAGGGATGCCGTCTGGGCCTGGTGCTTTATTGTTCTTGGTGTGAGTGATGGCATGCCAGACTTCTTGAAGGATGGGGAATCAGCAAGAGGTTCTATTACTGGGTGTGGAGGGATGGACTCAGGGGCAGCTGAGACCTCAGATTCACAGTTGAGTAGAGTCTTGCAGTCCTGAGATTGCCCCGGGGTTGTGCCATTGGACTGTGGCCTGCGGATGGCTTTTGTTGCTTGAAAGAAGCTTCTCATGTTATGTTGGTCAGTGAAACTGGATCTCCATGGCCTTTGCTTGCCACCACTGGTCCTTGGTGTCCCGTAGCCTCTTGAACTACAGCTTTGAGCTAGTTTCATACTTTGAGCTGGTGCAATAAGCCTCTTGTTTTTGCTGGTTGTAGGGTTCATTTTGCCAACTGCAGAATGTGACTTTCTTCTGATGGATAAGTGCTAGGATTTCCTCATTGTTCGCAGTTTCATAGTTTCTAGGGTCGGAAGGGACCTGAACAGATCATCAAGTCCGACCCCCTGCCCTGGTGATATCACTTTGCACTTCCTGCCATGGACATGTGGTGTTCCAGGAGGAACAATGACTAGGATCAGGGATCAGATCCCCTTGCACCATTAAATGAATATGTGCCAGGGGCCTCAGCTTTGCTTTGAAAGAAAGACTTTCCTTGCTTACAACATATTAATGAGACTCAGATCTGAAACCTGGTTCTGAAAATCCTAATTCATCCTAGTAGCTTTCTTTCTTTCTATTTCTTCACATATCCAAATAATTCAGATCCCCCCAAACACCTTGGAATAAGCAGTGGTATAAATAATTCTTGTTTTGTGTGATTGTTCAGTAATTCCAAGTTACTTTGCGTTATTTTCTTTCCATTAAAATAAAACAATATCTGTTGCATTAAAGCAAAACAATATAACTTTGAACATCAGTCTTTGTTAGAAAAAAAAACATTTAAAAACCATGTACAGATTTCTCTCACTTTATGTGGGTTCTATACGTGCAAATTCGCTCCTATGCCATGACCCTTTTTATACCAAAAATTCATTATATGGGATGTAATTTCACTCTTATGCAATCAGTGTGGTGGAAGCCCGCAGTCAGCTGCTTTGTACAGTGCATTGTGGGAGTGACATGCACCAAATTATAGTTTCCTGTGTAGATCTGTGCTCTTCGCTCATTGTCTGCAACAAGTGTTTCCGTAGTTGCCATCCCCATTATGATAGTGCCCTGTGCTTGTGTGTACACTCTGCTGTTGGCAAGTACCAAAATTGTCTTATGAAAGTGGTAGAAATGGGTCTGGGGGTCAGTACAATTGAGGTCATGGAACGTATCCCTATTTGTTATAGTGTAAAGTGGGTTCCCTTTAGGCAATTCAAATTATGCACCATTTTCCAGGAACACATGTACAGCATAAAGCAAGGGAAACCTGTATTTAAAGCCAAACAAAATTAAAAAGACTCTATGAATATTCTTACCTTAAAAAATAAAATAACATGTATCTCTAGATCAATTCATGTAGTTTAAGCCCTATTATATTAAAATGAATCATATTAATTAGTTGATATTAAAAATATTTTAAGTTTTATGCAGAGTTGTCCAAGCACTGTACAATTCCCATTGTCTGCAAGATGCAATGCATGTGACATTTAACATACTGTAAGAAGCAGGTTATAAAAATGCATGTTGCTGTGTTTAATAAATTGGCTTATGCTCTCAATCTGGCTTTCTTCCTCAGTGTTCAGTTAAAAAAAAAAAAAAAGATTAAAAATCTATTTTCCTCTGAAGCCTTTTCATATGACTTTGATTTAATCATTTCATAGGATTGACTAGGACTTTAACATCATCTCATTCTACATAATTTAAAGTGCTGTCTATGTGAAGTATGCACTTCCAAATTCACTCTCTAATACTTTAGACTTGCATGTAAATTGATGAAATGTAGTGAGATCTTACTTTATCTGTGGTGAAGATGATCACCTCCTAAGTGGCACATGCTTCAAACTGGACACACGTTAATTGCAACCAAAAGCTCCCAGAGAGAGGCTTACTCTTTAACCATGTAGTTACTGTGTTGGATTCATGAACCCTCTGAAATATGCTGCTGGCTTTGGTGATGTAAGGCAATATGCTTGAAATGAAACCTCAGCTTCTCATCTGGTATAAATTAGCTTTGATTTCAACAGAGCTGTAGTAATTTACCCAGTTAAAGATCAGGACCCACATTCAAACATTATATATTACCACTCATATCATAATTTAGCATTCTATAAACTATTTGTGAAAGATGTGTATTATTTTAAATATATATATAATAGAACTATTATTTTTCCATTAAAGGAAACATAATTTTTAAATAGTTTTATTTCTCTTAAGAAATTATTTTTCTTTTGATACTTGGAGTTTATGACTCAAGTATGTTTCGAACTAATATAATATGTGTGAACTGCACACTTTCTTCCTCTAACACTGGATGTCAGTGATTGAAGTGTTAATTTAAGTGGTAATGTAATAGAAAACCTCATGATTACATTAAAAGCGTGTGCTTAGGGTGGTGTGCATGCACAGCCAGTCTGGTTTATTTTTCTGGTTTATTGTGCAGTTTCTGGACCCAATTCTGCCAATAGTTTCTACTGAATGTGGTAGATAGTAAATATTTTCTACTACTTGGTGACTAACAGTTTAGTGGATTATGAGACAAGATGTACTACAATAGTCTTCAGCTCATGTTGTGTCTAGATGTTCCAAGAATGTCACAACTCTGTATGATCTTAAATAATGTGTGTGTGGCAGGGGTAACTGGTGTGAGGTAATGACTCAGAACTCACTGAAAAGTCTTCTTTTGTCATTTTAAATTATGCTTTAAGAGCTCATGCTCTACAGAGACGGGGTTTGTGAAGACTGTTGGTTTTTAATTTTGAAATTATTATTTTTAAAAACCAAAAATTTCAAGAACTACTAAGAATCCATTTGTTCAGTTTGTATAATAGAAGCATGGGCTTGCATATGGAGCATGCATCTGTTAAAAATCGTTGTACATTTAAAACAAAAGGTTTTTTTTTAATCTTATACCTATATATAGTACCACCTTCTCTAAATAACACTATTCCTTTTTAAAAGTTCACCTATGCCTCAAACTTCAACAAAAATTGAACAATTAGTTTCTATTAGAGATTGCTTCCTGTAGCATATCCATACCCAAATAAGCAAATGTTTTTAGTTTCACAAATGTAATGAAGATATGAATTTCTATTCTGTTTCAATTCTATTGAACCCATTTTTAAAAAAATGTAAACCTAATGAATGTGAGTGATTTTTGTATGTGGAGCTTCTAGTCTGTAGCAGATTTTGATGGAATATATTATGCAGCACTTACCAAAACGGGCCTGGAGTGTTAATAGCCTTGTAATTTTCTTCAAGTTTTACTGGAGTGTAGATGTCATCAATCTATATATCATGGATTGCAAGCAGGTAGGCAGCTTTAAAAAAAAACCCCACGTGTTGGAGTATGGATTGAAGTAAAAAGTCGTAGAATATGTTATTTTAAAAATAAAGGAATTACAAACCTATATAATTATCTAGTTGCCATAACGTTCACATTTGCCATTTATCTTATTTATGAAGAAGAAATTTATAGTTTAGCATATCCATGTTTGTTAACCACGATACCGTTCTAGAATGCCTTGTATGACTGAGGTGACAGAAGTTGCACCATGGATGTATACTGAACCCATTTTTCTTCCTGTGTGTTCTAGGAGAGACCTCCCACAGTGGGCAGTGCTGTTGGAAGCCAGTCTAAGCTGTGGTTGAATATAGCCCAGTGTGTGATAAATCTAAATAATATCGGTTAGGTTTTAGGTCATGATATTTTACAGTTTTGCTGTTCTTCAAAGGCACCAATCTACCAGCCACCTTGAAAACTGCAGTAGTCCATTTACTTTTACTTTTAGAAGTCAGAATAGAAAGCATCTTCAATCTCCTATTCCTGGGTGAAATAATTGAGGAAATAGTATCCAAGCACTAGTAATGTGATACCTGCTAATATTTCCTGGATGTTTCACAATTGGGCTTGAAATTAGGGCCCAGTGTCGAGATCATCCTGCTATCTCTGGCCTATATCTGTATGACTGTGAATGTAGGCCAGGTCTCCATTCTAGGACTACTTCATTTTTCTGCAGTTTCCATGGTCACACTAGCTTCCAGAATGAATTAAGCTAAACTGAATTAAAGACATTAATAGTGAATAAGTGTGTCCTTACAGAGCATTAATGTGGCTTAACTAATTCACTTTAAAAATTAATTCAGATGAATTTTCCTGTGTACCCCCTTGTAAACAAGCTGTTAGATTTTATTTGGGTGCTAGAAAAGACCCTACTCCAGATAGAGAGATTTTACTAGCAAGGTAAAAATATATAAACCACTTTGGTTTGAAGACTAAATTGTTATAAAACTGTAAGGGAGTCATTTCTGTATCACATTTCTTGTGCTCCACAAGAGGAGGCACAGAAGTGCAGCTATTAATATATACCATAAAATACCCTGCATAAGCAATAACCTAATTCCATGTCAAAATTAATCAGCGGGGATAATTTCAGAAACATAGCACTTACCGGGGCCCTAGCTATGATATAAACTAGCCTGCAAAATGTACCAGAGAGAAACTAAAAGTAGTTATTCCACAAACCCTCATTCTCCAGAACTGCATGATAGATGCATATGCGGCTTTGGAATCCTGCAGTGCCTGTGAGTCAGTGAAAACTACTGCACTGCCAAGGAATGAGCTCAACTTAAAGCTTCATTTCTTCTGACCAGAAAAGACGGTGGTTATTCCCAAATAAGTCTTTTTGGTAATAAACCTATGTTCAGGGACACAGAAGTTAGCTGGCTTCCAAGCTCTCGGGAAAGAACGGGGAAGAGCTTACCAGCATGAAAGAAATAAAGATATAAATATTGGCCTGTTGAACTGAACTTCAGGAAGCAGTAAAGAAATAGCAATAGGAATTCTTCAAATGTTCAGCAGTAAGTGTACCTTTGATTAATCTCTGAATTAGTTGGAGGAGAGAGTTATTGTTCATCCCCAAAGACCCCTATTAATATGAGCCACCCCCCAAATATGAGTTATATATGTGAGTTCTACCACATGTTGCCCACTAAGGACACATACAGACAAGCGAGCACATGCATTTCCCCAGGGACAAATAGCAGCGGCACAAGTATGTGCCGCTGCTACTTGTCCCCTGGGGAATGCCCCTGCACATGTGTTCTGGCGTGTGGCAAGTTGCCCCGGGTGAGGTAAGGGAGGCACCTAGGCTGGCTCCAGCTGCCTCACCTTGGGTCCTGGGGGCCTCCCGGGTTGCAGCAGTGGTTGCAGGCACACAGACCCTGGCCGGCAGCCAGAGCATGGCTCTGGCTGCCAGGCCATTTCGGACAGCACACGTTGCTGCTGTGTGTACCACCCAACGTTTTTGAAATGCAGGATTGTTTTGACACGGGGAGATCCCAAATTAGCAGCGTGGCAAACACGTGTATGTGCGCTTTGCGGTGCTGCAGACGGTTTTGCAGTGCTGCAAACTGCACGTGCACACTTGTCTGGAGGTGCCCTAAAGGTTTATTGTGAAATGTAAGAGAGACTTAAGTGTGACCAGCTAAATGGGAGGAATAATAATGCAAGAGACTTTCCTTGGAAAAAAGACAGAACATTTCATAGGAACTTGGTACTGATGAATAACATATTAATAGTATTCAGTGGTGACCTGAGTACTAAGAATTGGTTCTTTTCCTGACAGCTTTAATTTTTGATGGCTTGTACTCTTAATAGTTCTGCTTGCTTCAAGAGATGTCTGGCTGGCTTTAGTAGCCAGAAAGCTGTTTTGTTCCAGCAGCCTGGTACTGCATTAACATAGTTCTTTGGATAGTTTTTTTTTTTTTCATGTTCTGCTTTTGTCTTCCCAGGCTGAAGGCAGTCTGTAGTCTGAATAATATTTTAAGAAATGTCTCTAGGCTTAATGTAGTCTAGGGAGCTTCAGAGTGATTTTTTCTGAAAGGATGATCATTAATTTCAGCCTTAATTTATAAAAAAAAAAAAAAAAAAAAAGACTTTTCTGTTTGAAAGCATCAACTGTATTGAAATTATGGCTTAAAATTTGAGGTACTTTCTGCCTTGGCCTGTTTAGATACCTTTACATTTCAGATTTTTAAAAAAATCTATATATTTTTTCCTTATTCTCCCTCTCTGGGTTATAAATAGGCTTGCCTTGGAAAAATTTAGGAGCATATCTTCAGGCATGACATAGTCAATCAGACGTAGTATAGGAAGGCACATGAATTACTAATTTCTAATGCAGTCCTGAGTTTTCATTTTCTACAGAAAATTTAAAAATCTTCTAGTTATACATTTAATAGGATAGCAGGACATATACGCTGTTTCTGACACTTATCTAAGGCATTAAATTTTGCTCCTTTGCATAACCTTCCGTGTATTTTTTCTCTCTGTTGTTTTCACACTACCTATTATTTTCTCAAGTTCTTTGCTTCTAGAGTTGCTGCTACTATATTGACTTTGAAGTGTTCTATATTGTCAATACAGCGTGTTTCATGCAAGGAAGTGGTGGTTAGGGCAGATTAGTTCTTTGATGTGTGATATTTGAAAATGAAAAATCTCAAACCAGCATAGACACGAACGAACCAAGATAGCACAGTTCAGATTTGTAGAATTTACAGTAGTGTGTTCAGAACACACAGGATGAAGAACACTCTGTAGTCTGTAGAGTGACTAACATATGATGACTAGCTGAAATGCTTCCTTAATTGAATTTTTAATTAGGATCTAGATACATATCTATAAGTATGACAGAATATGGCATTTGACAGAAATTCCAAGTATTAATTGTTTGCCCTCATTTTCCTTAAAACGGAGATGTTTTATAAGCAAACAAAATTGCATCAAAGAGGTTTTTTTTAGCATTTTAGAACGCTCCTGAAATGCTTTTAGTTCCTCATTGCACAATGTTACTTATTTCTGACATCAAAGAATATCCTGAAAGGTTCTGCATGATATGGTGATATACAAACTAGATCATTAGTATCAGTAAAATATACCTTTTATGGGGCAGGTGTTTGGTGTATTCATTAGGTCTTGTCAGTTTAGGGAATGTCTGGTAGAGGTTTTATTATATGTAAATCACCTATATGTATATATACAAATTATTTTTTATGTTTAATTAAGATTTAAATGTATGTAGTAGAAATGAGTTAGTGTTAGAATGGGAGCCCAGAGGTAGTTAGCTGTGTTTCTGCTCTCATTCTTCAGTGTGAGAGTAGAAACGTTGGTATTCTCCGATTCATGTTGACATTTGTAACTTTAATTTTGCATTAATGGCAGGTTCAGCCTTTAAGCTAAGTCAGAAAAATATTGCAAAAAGGCAACACAAAGCAAAAGATGCAGAAAATGTAGAAGGACATTTTCTTTTGGATTATTCATTGCCTTTTTTTTTTTTTTTTTTAGCTTAATTCAGACAATATGCTTTAGGATGGCGAAATCTAGTTCACAGCCAGATCAGCCCTCACTTTTCTGCATAGCAGCTCCCTGTTAATAAAGAAGTGCATCCTGAGTAGACTACACAGCATCTTAGAGCAGTACTTCATCCTGATCCAAAGGGGAACCATTAGTCTCTCTTCAGGCATTATTTTCACACCAGTGATGAGTGGCAGCTGCAGTCTGCTCTATTTGATGCCAATTATATGTGGCCCACAGGATCATGGCAAGTTGCCAGAGTGACATTTGGATGAGTAATTTGGGTTCTCCCAGATTATTTGCTCCGCTTGTTTGAACAACTTTATTAACTTGTCATCTCAGAAGGAAGGACCAGCATTAGTCTGTCCAAAGCCATCTTGAGAAAGGAAAAAGGATGCCAATGTCAGCCACCTTTAGCTTGTCCAGGCATGTGACATCCAACCTCCCTCCTTCTGTCCACTCATTGTCTTCTAAGTTTGCAGCCAGGTTTCTGTGTCCCATTGAGCACATAACTTTTAACATTTTGAAGTTTTCGTAATTGTGTAGACACTAAAACAGATTTCTCCTTCCTTAGGTTCCAGGAGAGCATGCATACATATATATGTAGTTTATTATTACAATGTCTCTTTGCCATCCAGGGTAGAAACCTCATCTCACAGAATTATATTCACATTGGTGGATTATATTTCTTGGGTGCTTTGGATACATAAACAAGCAGTTTCTCTTGCCCATCTTGGCTCTGAGAAAAAAAATAAGGTGAGAACCAATCTCTCTAAATCAGCATTGGTTTACATTTGCCTCTGGAATAATGATCTGGAAGTATTGTTAGCGTTTTTTCTCTTACTCAAAGTTACACGCCCTTCCTTTTTGATCGTGTGCCTTGTAAATCTGGAGACAACGCTCCTCACAGGATGTTGTTTTTTAAGAAGTCATTTCCATTCCCATCTCTTCCTCCTTATTGCCATCATGTTTTTCATGGCACATGGAACAGGAAAATACACTGAATAGCTGCACTCTCATTTGTGTTATGAAAATTTGATTTGTTATTAATTAAGGCTTCCGGGTTTCACAGTGTCCTCACTAAATGGTTGCAGGTCTTTTTCTACAAGTGTTGAAAGCAGCTTGGCCTTCTGAGCCACTTAGGCCGCAAGAGATAATACATTTATACTAGTTGCACTTCCTGTTCGGGTCTGAAACTACATGGGGAGCTTCCACTCCTAGCTTCCTATCACCTATACTGAGTCCCAGTTTCTTACTTCTCTGCTGGTATTCTGCAAACTATGTGAGTTATCCCAGCCAAGGCCAAATAAACAGAAGATCAGCTTTCTTAAATTACTAGAGTAGAAGTAGGGGTTTAGTTTCCTTTTCAATGGGGTTCAGGTGCTGGGAGTGTCTTGGAACCCAGGGAAACTCAAGATGATGATGAAGGATTGAGCAGTTCATAAGCTATTTACTGGGTAAAATGAGATTGTTCTTAGTTACGGGTATGATCAGATGGCTGTCCTTTGGAATGACACTGGAGACAGATATTCAAGCATTCAAAACATTTCGAGTCGGTGGTGCTCATGCTCTTCCTCCCACCCCTAACAAAGATACTGGCTTATAAATTATGAGCCTTTGAAATCTGGGATTCTGTTTGTCTACAATTTTCTCAAGCTCTTATGAATATCTTTTAACTTTTCTCCACAACCATCAGGCCTAGAAAACTTTTTTTTAAAAAGGGGAAGACTTGTATTCTCGGAGTTGGGTCTTTAACAAATGCATCAGGCAGTATGCAATTCATGATAAAATTGTGAGAATTGCAACACTGGTATATCTCATGTTGTAAGAAATCCAGCTGACAAATGGCCTGCATGGAGAGAGGCCTACTAAGCTAAAAGTCTTTCCATTTATTCTCCATCACCCTCATTTGAGGGCCTAGAAATCCACTCAGACATGTTAATGAATATATTTATGTAGTGTCTTTTTTCTTCCCCCAGGCAAATGGAATCATTGCAAACAGTTCTCCTAAACTGAAAACTTCCATAACAAGTGTATGGTATGATCTCAAACCAGGATGCAGAATCTATTACTGCATAATGCAAGAGAGTCAGACACCTTCCACAGAGCAGAAGTCTCAGAAAAGTACTTGGACGGTCTTGTGTACTTATCCAGACAGTTAGTTTTTTCAGACATTTTTGCTTCTGTCATATTTGGGTCATGTACTGAGTTTCAGGAGCACATGCTGCAAACGTTTCTGGCTTCTTGCAGCTTAAATTGAAAAGAGGGTGACCTACAAAATAGAAAACATTCTGACCTAAAACTTCTATCATTTCATGTTACCTTTTTTCTTTTTAAAAATGTGGGGGTTTTTTACTGTCATATAGTGTGGACTTTGTAAAATGTAACTATTATTGGTTACCCAAATGGATATTCTGATCATATTCAATTATTCACTTAGAGGCAAATTCTGTTCTCCATCTGCTACAGCTGGGAGGTTCTCTGAATGCAGTGGTACAGTGCACTAGGGTAGAAGACAGAATTTATGGAGTTTGTGGATTAGGCAGTATCTTTGCTCACCATTCAGCCCAGTCCTCGGAGGATTTCTGTGCACTTTTGTACAAAGGGAAATTTGGGGATAGAATGGGAAAAAGGAATGGGGCCTAGATAGGATGTCTGTAATAGTAGCTTAAGATTCTAAGAAAAGAAGACTGCAACCCTCACTTCATGGAGAATCTTACTTGCCAGCTGGTAGAGTGCTGAATTTGAATTCCATTTTGCTAAATAAGAGAGTCCTTTAAAAGAAAAAAACTCTCAAAAAGAAACATGTTGTTTTTATTTGTATTGCCCTAATACCTAGGTATCTCTGTCCTATCCTAGATCGCACTGTGCAAGGCGCTCTACAAACCCAGAACAAAATACAGTCCTTCCCTTGTACACCCCCTTAAGACAAAAATTTAAATTTAGCATCCTTTGTTTTATTTTATTTTTTTAAATCCAACTACTGCAGTATAATAATTAGGCAGGTGGAAGTTTACAGTTACATGCGTTTTGCCAGCAATACAACGTGACTTGCTAAACATTTTTATTGTACTATAATTAGTATTTAGAAATTATACAAGGACCTAACTAACCAAAATGGCATTAATGTTACCCAGCTATTTTATTAGAGCCTTCTCGACTTAGCTGAGCTCCAGGGAGTAAATAGTTCTGCTGTCATGATAGTGATAGGAATTGCGGGCACTCAGCATGGCACCAGTGATTGTATACCATCTTTATATTAACATCTAATAAAGTATATTTTGGTTGTGGAATTCTGATATTTAATTATAAAAGAAGTTTTTCCATGCTACATAAGTAATTAGCATGTGGGCATTTTTTGGTTGTGCAGTTGTGATAGTTTATAATAATAGAAGCCTTTCCATGCTACATCAGTAGTTAATGGATTAACACTTATCTTGAAGGTTCCACTCCATCCAATTAGTGTTAATCTCTTACAGGGTATCTGTTAATTAAATCAGTGATTTAACAATGTGTGCTAATTATCACTCTGAAATGGCATTATGGAGGATTAAAGGTCATAGTAGATCATTTGGCTAAGTGTTCAAAAAAACAGAGCAAGGTAGCTGAGCTGTGCCCTCATCTTCTTTTCTCTGCCTCCCATCTGCCCCTTTTTAGGCTTTCAAAAATTATTCTGTACCCATGTCTCCAGGTAGGATCTAAAAGAGTTTTGAAATGCAGGAGTGACATGCATCTTGCTTAGTTTATAAATAGGGACTGATTCAATTTGTGATTTTGTGGATTTTGGAAATTGAAAAATCAAGCACTGTCTGTGAAACTGGGCAATGTCTGTGAAATCCATGGAAAAAAACTTAGTAAAAATAAAATGCCGCTTCCCATTGGGAACCAGCAGTTCTCATGGCCACTGTGGCCTGACCTCACAGCCTGCGAGGGTGCTAAGAGGAGAGGCGAGCTGCTGGCATGAAGGGGAGCTGCAAAGATGGCTGCCACCCCTGCCCCTTGCCGCTGATTGACTGAGAAGGCTGCCTGTCATGCAGCCCCCCCCCTTCCCCCCCCAACTGTAAGATGGTCAGCCCTCAGAAAATCAGCTGCATGGGGTGGAGCCACCAGGGCCACTCAGCCAATCAGAGGCATGGGGGCCCCCCACCACGATAAGCCTGTGAAAACCCCGTGATCTGTTTGTGAAATTGGCTACCTGCCTCCTTGGTTTCGGTAGGTCCCTATCTATACACGAGGGTAACCTGCAAGATTAAAGGAGCTGCCGCACAGCGCACTTCCACCATGTATTCGGTAGGTCTCTAGCCATTTATATATGATTATTAGAATTAGAAAACAACTCAATGTGTTCCAGAGGAGATATTTAGGGACTACCATATTTCACGGTGTATAGGTTGACATTGTGTATAGGTTGATCCCAGTTTTCCAATGCAAAAGGTTGGATTTTCATAGTAAGTCAGGGCCGGACTTGGCTGGTGCAGCCCCATCCCCTACAAGTGGCACTGCCTGGGCTGCGCCAGCTGAGCACCAAGCCAGACCCTATCTGCTGCAAGCAGCGCTGGAAGTGCCAAGCCCAGCCCTGTCCCCTGTGAACAGTGCCAGGCTTGGTGCTTGGCAGCGCCACTTGCAGCAGACAGGGCCAGGCTCGGCTGTTGATGTTATGGAAGTAGATGATGGCTGTGCAGAATTTGGCTCAAGATCATCAGTGAGATCTGGATGGCCTCCAGAGTGAGTGCCCAAAGGGACTTTGATTCAGAGTACAAACCTTGCTTTTGCAGTAATGAGAAATCAGAGTTTTTCCCAGGGACTCAACAGTATTTTCTTTTTCTACCTCGCTCCTCTTTCCTTCAAGTCTCCTCCATGCTTAGTTTAATCAGAAGTGAAGCCAAAAGCCCAGCTCTGCTTTTAGTTTTGGAAGTGCAGTACCCATTTGAAGATTTGGGGCCATTATACTTAAATTTGTATTTATTATATTTTAGATTTTCCCCACTGTATGATCTGTGGACACACTTTCTTTGTTCGTGTTTGTTCAATGGTGTGTTTCCTACCCATCACTAACTTTTTGGAGGAGAATCTCTTTTTACATTTTGGCAGACCCACAAGCCTTTCCAAACAATTATTATATAAACTAACTAGACCTGGTCCTATAAATATTGAATAACTGGTAAACAGAATAAATCCCTCCCCACAACTCCGGTGTAGTACCTTTACAGTTAGGATATAAGTAATAATCAGTTATACGACCACATGATACAGGCAGCAGAATTTTCAAGCTGTTGATTATACAGAACTCTCTTCCCTCATCCCCCACTTACTACTCCTAGGTGCTGACAGAAGTTGGCTCGATGTTTCACAAAATAGACGGTTTTTTGAAGCACAGAGAGACGGGTCCAGCATTTTGTGTTTAAGTAAGGACTGAGACAGTTCTCACTGTCTTCAGAGAGTTGACTAAGGGAAAATAATGTGTGCTTCTAGCAATTGGAAAGCATGTGTCCTTTTAAGATGCCATGTTTGCTTGACATCAGGTATGAAACATGACAGTCTCTCTTTCTTTTCATTTCTTTCAAAAAAGTTCAGAATAGCTGATCACTAACACAGTGATGTGTCCAACACTGGCAATGAGGGAATAGGATCAAGCTGCTGTACTTAACATTGAATTCAAATTATCCCTTGCAGGGCTATCCAAGGCAACAGAGTTATGCCAAAGATAAATTTAATCTTTTATTAGCTGTCATTTTTCTAGTAGATACACAGGCTGAAATAATATGGATTTGGGGCAGTGAGAGGGTACTGCTAGATAGGATACTATTCGATTTTGTATGCCTGCAATTGAATACTATTTGATTTGGGGTGTATATGCAGAATGGATTAATCATATTGTGTAGTAGCTATGTGCCTACCCTCCAAGCTAGTGACAAAGACAAGAATGTTTTCCACCAGAAAGTTGAAAAAGAGATTGAGAAAACTCACAGAAATGAGACCATTATAATACTTGGTGACTTAAATGCAAGAGTTGGATGTAGTTTTGAGAACTGGACTGGTATTCTGGGAAAACACAGAATTGGGAGTATGAGTGAAAACAGCCAGCGAGTGTCAGAACTTTTGCAAGTCAAAATTTATGTTTTACTAACACCTACTTCACTGGGAAAATCAAAAGAAAGACTTTGTGGAAACATCCAGGATCAGGGCACTGGCACCAATGAGATCTAGTTCTGACCAGGTTTAACTACCTGAAAGAAATACTACATACAAGGTATTACCACACTACTGTCTTTGACACTGACCATGCAAAGTCAGAATCAGTGTAAAAAAGATCCACTGTAGTAGCGAAACTACCAGTTGTCCTCAGGTAGACATCAGCCAAACTAAAGTAATAGAAAAATGCAGACTATTCAATGAAGAAGTTGTGGAAGCAAGTTTATGTAACAACTCAACCACTGAGGCTTGGGGAGGCTTAAAAACTAACATACAATACTGCTGCAAAAAATTTGGCAAAAAAATACAAGAAAAATTCAGACAGGTTTGAAGAGCATTCTGAAATCCTTTTACCACTAGTTGAGAACAAAAGAACAGCACTAACCAACTACAAGAAATCTCTCAACACCCTAGGCCCTGGAAAATATGAGCAAGGCTCAAAGAGAAATGCAGAAGGAGACTAAGACGTGTGCCTAAGATTTTTGACTGAAACTATGATATTAAAAAAGCAACTGATGCAGGTGATACCCGTGGAATGTACAAAGGCATCAAATGAGCAATTGGTCCAGTCAAGAAGAAAACAATTCTGCTGAGGGAGTTAAACAGAAATGTCATAACTGATAAAAACAGCTTGAGCACTGTGGAATTCTATACTATAGTAAGACGGAAATAAATCGCAAGGAATTCAAACAACGCAATTCAAAGTTATGGTGGATTTGGACAATGAGCCTACATTAGAAGATTTCCAGAAAGCCATTAAATCAATTCCTGGAAACAAGGTATCCAGCAACAACTGTTTACCTGCTGAAATCTACAATGGTGCCAATGACAAATTTACTTGGAAAATTTCATGAATTTATACTGCCTTGTTGGAAAGAGGGAGTGGTACTTCCTCTTGTTGGAAAGAGGAAGTGGTACTAGAAGATTTCGAAGATGTTTGGTTTGTACAGTTATACAAAAACAAAAGGGATAGTAGCAACTAGGGCAACTACAGAGGTATCTCCCTGTTGAACATTGCTGGAAAAATTGTCACTTGCATCATGCTCCCTAGGTTGCAATCTCCAGGTGAAAAAATCTATTCTGAAAGTCAGTGCAGTTTCTGTTCAGGATGTTCCATCATTGATATGCTATTTTTGGTCAAGCAACTGCAAGAGAAGTGTAGAGAAAAACGAATACTACTGTACATAGCCTTCATCAATCTGATGAAGGCCTTCAATGTAGTCAATAGACAAGACCTTTTTACTGTTCTGAAGAAACTAGATTGTCCCCCCAAACTGTTATAACAGCATTTGCTCATTATATCAATGTATGAAGGCAACTGTACTGCATGAAAAAAGAATCAAACACCTTTGACATCAACAATGGGGTGAAACCAGGGGTGTGTCTTAGCCCCCTGCTTAGCCCCCCTGCTTTTTAACATCTACTTTTCACTCCTGCTTCTTCATGCATTCAAGGATAGCAATGATGGCATTTACCTTCAAGCCAGACTAGATGGAGACTTGTTCAGCATCACAAGCTATAGAGCAAAAACCAAGGTGAAAGAACTGGTTCTGAGAGATTTCTTGTTTGCGGATGATGTGGCCTTCGTTGCTCACAGGGAATCTTCTTGCAAAATCTCTTGGGCAGATTATCTGAGTCATGCAAGAGCTTTAGGATGGCACTTAGTCTCAAGAAGACTGTTCATGTATCAGGGGGTGAAAGAACCAATACCTGACATCACTGAAGGAAACATCTCTTGGTGTCGTTGACAGTTTTTGCCACTTGGGTTCTACAGTAAGCAGGAATCTTGACCTTCGGACTGAACTGATTAACAGAATTGGAGAAGCAGTAAGAATTTCAGGCTATTACAGAAACGTGCGTGAAATAGCAAACTATCAGCTAAGGTGAAAATGCGAATCTGTGAGACTTGGTTGCTGTCATACCTGCTTTATGCTTTAGAAACGTGGACTACATATGCTAGGCACATCAAGAGATTGAACAACTCTCACATGAGATGTCTACATAAGATCCTGAAAATAAAGTGAGAAGACAGAATACTAAACATAAGTGTTGGAGCGCACAGGACTGACACAGTTCAAAACCACTATCAAAAAGAGAAGGTTGCGATGGGTTGACTATGTCCCCTAGAATATTTTGTACAGCCAGATTCAAGACAATTCCAGAAAGCAGGGTCACCTTCTATGGTGGTAGCACAATGTGGGGAAAATTATATGAAGTCATTCAACATGAAAGTAGAAAGGTTGAAGGACTCTCAGAATCCTGTCCAATCTGGAGGGAACATCTGGTACTGGGCGTTTCGACGTAAAGTGGCTTTGATCCCAAGGATGGAATCAAAATTAGAAAGAAGAAAGCAGCATGCTATAAATGTGGTCTCCAACTCAGACAACATATGGATCTGTGAAATTTGTAACAGGCTGTGTCACTCTTGAATTTGCCTTGCCAGCCACAAATGGATTCATCAGGCATCTAACTAGACCTCTTATATGTGCACCATGATCCAAAGGATCAATGGCTGCCTACTATGCCTGGAATAAGGTTGAAGATAATTTTCCAGGAGTCCATTCTGTTCCATGGGATGATGTAATTGCTTTGAAATGTTGTTTGTAGTAGAGAACACATGAACACAACCACATAAAATTGATGTTGTTTTTTTGCAGAGGAAGACTCTTACTGGGATGATCTTATTTTCTACAGGTACCCTCCCAAGCCTCAGACATATTTCTAGAAATATCAGTTTGAGCTTTTTCCTTTCTCCTAGCTGTGATTTGGTCAGCAGAGGGCACTATCTACCTTAGAAATACAGGACAGAGTAACATAAAACTACAGAGTTACAAGTTAGAAGAGGAAGTGGCATACTGATGTCATAATGTGTTATCTGTTGTCAGTTTCTTTTCCTGTCCCTACCTTGGATTGGATTGGAAGTTGTTTTGTATAGGCTGCAGGATGTCAACTGAATGTGTAACAAGTGGGTCTGTGCAAAGTCTAGAGCTAGTAGGAGACCAGGGGCTGAGGAATGGTAGGAGGTTGAAACAGGAATTAATTCCCTAGTCCAGTGATTCTGAACCAGGGTTCTTTAGCACCATGGGTACCTTGAGCTCACAAAATAAACCCAGAGATTTCACATAAGAATCCAGAGTGCCAAACGCATGCAATTCCGTTATGGTCCATCTGAGTTCCTTGCAACATAATTGCTCTATTAGTTTTTCTTGTGTCAAAAAAACAAGTAAAAACTAAGAGCTGACATTTTCCAAGTGGTACCTTGAGTCTAAAAAGGTTGAGAACCACTGTGTTAGTTTATTCAGGTAACTCTTATGCAAGGTACATTCAGTCTAGCTTTACACAGAGATTCAGGTTTTGGTGCTGGCTGTATACATGTATGCACATTGTATTAACCATTGAGCTAGTATAGGCAATAGATTCTTATTGATAATTATGTGCAGGCAATTATAGTTTCTTGGACGTTCTCTGTTGAATATAATGTAGTCTGTTCAATAAAATCTATTCCAACTCAACGACACTGGAGGGATGTTGAAGTGTGGACACTACCAAAAGGCAGTTTTTGCTAATTATTAGCTATATAACTTAAATTATCATAATATTTTAAAGACCTTTAGTAGGATATGCTCCTTAACTATAAATGTCTTAGAATCTAATGTTCGTATATAGAAAGTGCTGGAGAAAAGTCAGTTTAAAATTCAGGAGTTTTGCCCAGTTACTTCTGTAGCCATTGCAAAATTTATCCTTGTTTAGTGGCAAATAATTTTTCAGTTAGGAGTTTGCCATATGAAGACACAATATTTTATTTATGGATAAAATATTTGAAGATTCTTTTTAAAAATGATAACTGTATATTGTTCCACTTCTGTTACACTTTGTTCTTGGCTTTTAATGAGAAAAAACAAGTAGGTCCCTGTTAGCTAGCTTCTTTGTATGCTCAATATACATAAGAACTAGAAGATGTGGGACAATGAATTATAGCTCTCTGCTCCTGAAGCTGGTTCATTTGTGTCCTCAGCGCAACTGTAGTTTGGAGGAGCCTCGTGTCCAGTTAAGGGTTTGCCAACTGAATATAAACAGAGCTCTTTGGTGTTTCAGCTAGTATTAGACCAACAAGATTTTTGCAAAAAAAAGTCTTTAATTGCAAGCTTTTGGGCACAGACACCCTTCATCAGGCATCAAAGAAAAGATTATAAAAGTTCTCCTGGGCAGAAATAAAAGTTCGTATTTCATAGGGTCTCACAGAGTTCATATGAAATATATGAAATATGAACTTTCACTTCTACCCAGGAGAACATTTACAATCTTTTGTCTGATGCCTGATGAAGGGTGTTTGTGCCAGAAAGCTTGCAACTAAAGACTTTTTTTTGCAAAAATCTTGTTGGTCTAATAAAAGATGTCATCTCTGTCCATGACACCCAGTTGTTTTTTCCTTTAGACCAAAATGGCTACAACCTGGATACCTGTCAGCTAGTATTTGCACTCTTATTTCCTTTCCTTGCAAAAGGAGAGTTCCATATAAACATGATACTCTCGCTTTATTTGTATTCCTTCAAAACTGCTCTGGTGGCCTGCTGCCTTTGTGGTCCCTTTGGATTGTTGGAACAGTGCTAAAGAACCAATTCTGTACTTCTGTTTTTTGTCTTGTAAATATCTGCTGCTTAGCTAGCTTGAGAAACAAGTGTATTGGACTGTTATAAATACATGCCTCTTTACAACAGAATGTCTGTTTTGAAAAAGCATGGCTGAAACTGTTTCTTCAGAACAGATTCAGCATATTTAAATTTTTATAAGCACATAATTGTGTGTGTGTGTGTGTGTGTGTGTGTGTGTGTGTGTGTGTGTGTGTGTGTGTGTGTGTAAACATGCCTAGCTTTGATACTTACATAGTAATCTCTGGTTATTAGTTTTAAATGGCTATGCCAGCTAGGAAAGTTTGTTCCATCCTTTGTATTTTAACTTCACGTGTACATTTATTTTGATCCCCAAACAAATTGTTTCTGTGTTATTTTCTGTTACTATAGGTTTCTGTTGACTTTGGAAAAAAGCGCAAGGAATAGTATCTTTGGAGCTTGTACTTAAGATTTACTGGTGAGGGATTTATGAGCCTGTCAATTTTGCTATCAGTGATTATGTCCAACTGTCAGTGACAGCAAAAGGAGAAGCTGTTAAATTCTCTGTTAACTTCTGATTGTTTAAACTAAAGATGTTTGAAACCAAATTCCTGAAATACTTCCCACCACAATTTCTGGCAGAGTTTGGAAAATAAAGAGAATTGAGACTCGAAGCCTTCCTGAATTCTAGAAATTCTACAGATTGGTCTGAAACAAAAACCTAGAACTCTGTGTTCTGAATCTGCTGCTAAAGGGGTGCCTCTAAATCAGGACTCAGATTTGAACCCTTCAGGGCCTTGGTGTTGAAAGGAGGAGTTCTTATCCTTAACAAAACCCAGTTGCCTGGGTCCACCTGTAGAATAGTTTTCGTGCACAGTGTGGTGGAGGCATCATTAAATTAGTATGGGGCAGTTAAATAAATTTGTTTTAAGAAGTGTTGTGTGGGTGTGTATATATAAGAATGTACACAAAAGGAAGGATGAATGATCTAAGACTTTTTACTCATATTTATTTTTGTAGCCTAAAAACATTTGGCACATTTCTGAATTTGGGAAAGCAGAATATATCTGCTTATTTAATGGAGTAAGATCAAATATAATCTGTTCAGATTTTGTTTACATATATATATATATATTACTCGAGGAGTTGTTCAATCAGACCAAAAGGTCTAAGGAAACTGTAAAAATAATATTAAAGTACAATTTCAAATAAACATATTTTGATTTTTACCAGGAGTGAGGAGGTATGGACAGGGATTTTTTTATATGGATTTGCTTGAGTAATTGCAGAGCAGAATGTTCAGACTCCCACGAATTGGGGGTAAATTGTTGGTGCAGTTGGAAGGGATACAGTCCTTGGCGGATCCATAAAGAGATCTTCTAAAAGTCAGCAGTTGAATTTGTCCAAGCCTGCACTTCCTTAAGTGTGGTCCAGAATGTAGAGTAGTTTCTCTCCCACAGAAACCCTCAACCACAAAGCAAGTGAAAGATCTTTAGAGTATGTGTCTTGAAAATATTCATTAACTTCATAGTTTGGAGCCTAGTGTGGAAAAGGTTGATCTGCGGCATTATATTAACTACAAGTAGGAGAAATAAGTCTAATTTATAACCCACTGCAGGCTTAGTAAAAGTCACAAACTTAGTAAAAAAATGAAATACGGATTTCTTTTAGAATAAGGTGTAATATAACAAACTTAGATATCTTTGCATTCTAGGGTGTGTGGACAGTTGGTATCATCAACCATCACTGCTTTCCTACTTCTGACAATATTTAACAAATATTGTAGTTAGCAGCCTGTACAAAACAAAGTAAAGATACCATATAAGATCTACCCTCAGAAAAAAGTTGCTTAAATTTCTCACGACTCCCAGAGAAGAATATTGCAGCATTAAAATATCAGACATTTTAAAGAAAATATAAGATACCTTTGTCTAACAGGCCAGATTATGTATTGTTGTGTATATCTGAAACCCTGGCAGTTACTTCTAGGAACAGAAAGACAAGGGAGAAGAAATAAGCCATCAAGTCAGATCTTAAAACTCTCTTATTATGCCTGCTTGTGGTCATATAGAAGACTTAAATTATATGTCTCTTTCAATAGATACCAATTTTTATCCCCTGTATTCAGGGAATAAAATCAAAAAGGACAGGAGTATAGATTTCTGATGGAAGATTAAGAAGCTGTTCTACCTAACTGTACCTGTGAACCTGTTCTGACTGTTGTTTTAAAAGAATAGATCAAGAAAAGGGACATTTAAAAGTCCTAAAAAGTTTTAAACTGCCCGGATTTTATCCTTTCCTTTCCTTTCCATCTCAAAGGCTGTAAAATATTAGTCTTGTATTGGCAACCTCTTAAGTCTTTATGTGTAAAATTTTACTGTGCTACTTTAAAATCATCTGTGGGTTTCTAGCAACTGTTTGCAGCCAAGTAAATTCAAGGATTAGTGCCATATTTCATCTGATTTATTTTATTTTTCTAAAAAGAAATTAATTGACACCTGTAATTATCACCTCATCTAAGGTCTCTTGGGGGCTGTAATACACCAATGCCTGGTAGTCTGCCAGGTATGTTCTCAGGCAGGCAGCTGTAGGACCTCCATGTGTTCCAACTGCCTACAGCTACTCAATTCCTCATAGGGCAACATAGACACCCAAGGTCGGTAACACACCACTCAGTAACTGCATCCTATTTACTACCTTCCTGGAAAAGACTGGCTACAAAATCCCCCCTTAGTTTATCTACCACTTTGCTTCTTGCTGTTCCTTTTTTACAGCAGCAGATTTCTAACACAGTAATCAAGTACTTAGTTTATTACTATTCAGAATGCCCTTACTGACGTGTTAGGACAGGGCTGCCCAGCTGGCAGCCCATAAAGGGTTATGTTGGAGCCCGTGGACTCCTGCCTGGTCACCAGGACCCCCATCACTCTGGCTTGAACAACAGCTGGAGTCTGTAGGCTCCCCCTCCTTCCTCTGGCAGCTGCCTCCTGCCCTTGCCTCACAGGGTGAGCAGTGTGGCACGGCACAAGGAGCTGAGGATGAGTCTGGACTGAGTTAGGGTGGGGAGGAGATTGTGCCCACGTGGGACAGCAATGAGGAGGGGAAGCCTACACAGAGCAGTTGGAGATGGGGAGTGTCTGCACAACTTGTTGCCCATGACTTGGTAGCTGCCTACAAGTATGTCAGGGGTAAACACGAAGATCAAGCGGAGCAACTCTTCAGAAAGGCACCCCCTGGGAGGACAAGGACCAGGACAATTCTATGACTCACCTCATGTGGCCTGTGTAGCATGTGGCCCTGGGTCTTAGAAGCTGGACAGATTCATTTAACATATAAGCTTATTACAGCAAAATAAGGATAAAGAGTAGCAGTACTCATATTTAGACCATAGTCTAGGATAGCGGCTCCCAATATGTGGTACGCATGCCACTAGTGATATGCAAACAACCTGTCAGTGGTACACATTAACTAATTTATTATAATTACTTTATATCACAAATAATTGCTGGTGGTACTTAAGGTTGTATAATTTTAAATTGGTGGTGTGCAGTCTGTCAGAGTTTGGGAACCACTTGTCTAGGGCTTCCTGTCCCTTGTTGAAGCGACTAGAAACATTTGGGTTGAAATCCTTGCCCCACTTAAGACCATGTCAAAACCTCCATTGACTTCACCAGTCCCTCTTTTCTCCAACTAAGAAAAAGCAGATATACGTGTCATTTAATCTTCTGCATAGGTATGTACAAGTGAGTGTGTACCCACACACATTTTTTCCACGGTGGAACAAAGGTAAAGAAAATGTTTGCTTTCTTCTTTTAGAAAGAAGTGCTCTAGCAGCCTTTGTGAGACCATGCCTATGTCAGTGTTATTTGAATGCCAGTATTTACAGCTTACATTGGCTCACAGCTGCAGTATGTCACCATTCTCACTTCTTACAATTTTATTGCTAGACCATTAGACTGCATAGTAAAAAACCCGTGTGTTGGAAAACATTAAGACATCTGAGTGCTGCAGCAAGCAAATGTTTTAGCTTTCCCTTCTGGATATCTGGGTTCAGATATGAAAAGGTGCAGAGGTGAAATAAACTTATTCCAACATGTTTAAACAAAAATATAAACAAGATTGTAAATGATTGTAGTATATTTATTAAGGAAAGTAATGTAAGATCAAGGAATATGCGAGTGCCTACAATTTGAAAATTTTATTTTCAAGCAATTATGAGATAACTAGGCACAGTATGCACTAGTAGCCATTAAGACACATGAGCTTAATTGGAAATTCCTCTGGTTAGGGTCAGGGGCTTATCTCTGAGCAGAGGTCTTGCATACTTTTGAGTGCTATAAAAAAAAGAATAGATCTGCATATATAGTCATAGCAAATGGACTCACTTGCACTTGCAAATACCATATTTATGCACATACCACACACCTTTTCCCTAAAAAAAATTAGCCCTCCAAAATTGGGGTTTGTTTCTTAAATGGGGATGCTGATTTTTCTTCATTGGAACAGAAGTATGCGGATGCTGTGTTCTAATGCTGCCAAGATGGCTGCCATTTGTCTCTGACCCCAGCAAGCAAAAAGGGTAGAGTCCTGTACTAATCATCTCATAGCTGTAGCTATAGTGCTGAGCACTGTAGTTTGTGTCTGAAGGAGAAATTGAGCTCTCTCAGGGTGGGTAAGCTGATGCGTGCCATCTGAATGCAGCTTGTGGTGTGGAAACAACACTTTATTATTTACAGGACCTTATATACAGAATTATTTACAGTAAAGAAGTAACAGTCTTGCTATTGGCCTTGCAAGGGTGTAAGACCTAGTGTCCTGCCACACGAAGACGTTCCTGCTGCCCCACCCAGACTGTGTCCTGAGATGCCACATTTCCTGGACACTCCCTGTTTTGAGGAAAGCTTATGCTATGTTGTTCCCATGACTCTAGAAACATAGTTTGATTTTTTTCCTGCAATCTGCCTTCCAAAACCAAGGTGTGCATCTTATTTGGGACTTGTAGTATGCAAGAAAATGAGGAGGCAGAAGACATTGAGAGTGGGGTTTCACATGCAAACTAGCCTCTTTTGGGGGGGGGGGGGGTGTAATGTATTGCTATATAATAATTGACTTCACTGGAATACCATGCCAGTTTAATAAGCTTGCATTCATTTCTGTGTCATCTGCTGTGATGGAAAAGGTTAAAAGCCACAGATAAGAAGGGAAATGTGCCCTAATTGTGGAATAGATTCATTTTTCCCTCTGTGTCCCTCAATCGCTGTTGCCTTCTGATGAAATTTCTGTTTTCCATCTGGTTCTGTGACGTGAACTAAGCGAAAACCGAGGCAATAAGTAATTTTTTTTAGTGAACAAAAATATTAGCTATCTTGTAGAGTAATAGTGTAATTGTGTTGAGGTGCTCAGATCCATTACAATGGCTACTTCAGTCTGATTTCAGCTTGGCAAGAGAACCAGACCTGTCGGATGCTGGCAGCAGGGGAATGCTCTTCTTCCTGACATTCCCTCCACTTTAATCTGCTCTCCCAGTTCAGCAGCAGTTCAGCCCTGCTAAAGAGCTTTTCTGAGTGAAATTTCAAATAGTCTTCCACATTTATGACCAGAAACCCAGTTCAATATTCTGCCTTTTCAATTCCCAACTTTGATCTGGAACTGTATTTGCTTTTTGTGCCTTTCAGCAGGCTTCAGGGCGAGAGGTGGAACCAGAAGAGCCAGAGGACAAAGGAAAAGTCTGTTTCTCCTGGTTCAATCCCTCATCAGGTGCTTCACTTCGGGATTTTGCTGGGTCTGTAGGTTTAGTCCTTTTGCTCGGGCTGATTTGGATAGGTCATAATTCCCTTCCCTCAGGGGAACTGAAATAGCTGGCTCTCAGAGGTCCCACTCTCTTCTTTAATGACTTCATTTCATTGCCAGTGTTCAGCTACAGCTACCAGAACATGAATGAAGCCATCCACAGATTATGTAATATAAATAATTCACTATCCAATTTCTACTCTCAGAAAATCAGAAACAGAGACTGAACAGGGCTCTGTCTGCTTAATGTCTGTTCCTAAAGGAGACTTCTCTTCACATTCCAGTGTTACAGATATTTCCATTTTACATGTGAATGGCAGCCCTTTTTAGCAATTTTGCTCATTAATATTTAATCTGACAAATTATTGTATCCAGAGTCTCTTTTTGGGGTTATTGTAGTATGAACAGTGGCTGTAAGACACAAGAAATTCATATTTATCTCTTCCTAAACAGTTTGTGATCAGGCGTGTGCATGGTATGGTGAAACTTGCATACTGAATTATATGGTTTCAGGAGTACCTTGGATGTACACTAAGTACCAGTGATAGGCTTAAACTGATGATGAATACTGTCAGATGCATAGGTGCTGAGCGCATGGAGGTCTGAGGGTCCTGTCCCCGCTTGGGAAGAGGGTTGTCACCTGAGATGTATTAAATTTTCCACATGTTCATCATCTTAGCTCCCTCCCATCCCTTCCCAACAGAAATAAAAGTCGACGTCTATGGTCAGATGCAAAGTTGCATCTTAGAGAATGTTAATAGATTAAAATAAGCATGAAGGAAAACAAGCTGTTTAAAAAGATGAAAATCCAGTTTTTATTGGAGCCGATTGGGGATGTTGGTCTTTATATAGGTATGCTTCAGTGAACCAAAATTTGCAAGAGACCAGTTCAGTACTTCCTGCCACCCCTTGCACATCTAACTGTGTCACATCAGCTGGCAGAGTTTGAGTTCTCTTTGAGTGTTTCCAGCTCACTCAATTTGTGATTTAATAGAATTGTTTTTTTAGCAGCAGTTTATCCAGGAGTGAACTAAGCCAAACAATTTTGTGCCTTGTCAGCTGTGAGTAATAAAGGCCTCATTCAGGTGCCATTTCCTCTTGACTTCTTTCCACTTGTGCTCTCCAGGGAGGAGGATATGAAATTCAAATCTGGAATATAAGATGATGCAAGATCACTTGCAAAGATGGTCGATATCTCTTCCATATACCTTCCTACCTTTCCTGAGGTTATCTAGGGCTGATGTTGCATTTGTCCTGGCTGAAAGTATTCTCTCTCTAACAAAGTATGATCATTCAGACATGAATGTCCATTGTTCTGGGACAAACCCTAAAAAGGTTAATGGGATAAGAAACATTAACAGATGATCCTGGGATTGCATCACTGGATCAGTGGAAGAAAGGTGGCAGTCCATTCAACCATTTGCTAAACCCTGATTGAAAGGGCACCATGTATACATGCCAATCCTGCCACTTTTGTGTTCTGGGAAAAACACAGGCGCAACTGGTTCTGAGGCAGGTACAAAAATCTGTTCCTAGCCTAGGACTATGCAAAAACTAGAAAAGAATGAGGAGCAGTGGTTCTGTTTGATACCTTTCTGCTTGGTAAGGCTTTGGCTCTCAAATCTGTTTAATGTGGCACTGAATGTTTTTAATGTCCTGACTTCACAGAGTTGTGCTGTTATGTTAAAAAAAACAACAACTCTTCCATGTAGGACTGAAGAATCAAATTGAATACTTGGATGGAGTGATTATCCAGAATTTAAAAAATCAACAAATAAAATGTATCCTGCTAGTGTGACATCTGTATTTTAACATCAGCTTAAATTAATAAAATATTAGAATAGCTCAGGCAAAAAGTTCATTTCTCCCTTGCATAATGTTATCTGCATATACAAAACTTCCTTTTCTGAACAAATCCATCATTTAATGTATTCATAGGGCAACGACTATTATTGCAGTCCCACAGGGCATCACAGAGAGTGACCTTTGGTCTTCATTTTGCACCTTACAGCACAATCCGGACAATCCCCGTGGGTGGTTTCATTATGTTGATTGTTTATTCAAATAGACCTTCCAATAGCTATAACCTCTTATAAGATGAGTTTAACTTGGGAGACTCAGTACTGTATTTTAATGAAGACAAACACTGCTTCCAAATGTCCTAATACTGATTCCTGAAGTAAATTCAAGGAATATTTTTCCTGCTCTTAGGAATCAGTCCAGCCTTTTGAAATACGCCCATGACTGAGTAATAGATCCAGACAACTGATGCATCTTGGACAGAAATGGATTATCTAGAATAAAGATCGAAATTGATGCCCAAAGATTTGAGTTTACTGCATTTCCCAAATGCTGCAGCAAGAGAAACCACTGTTCTCACAATGTATATCTGTAATTCAGAAAAGTAGACCTGCTTACTCCAGATTGTACAAGGCTATGTGGGAGGAAACTTCAGGAGGTAGGATATTACTGATGCATCTAGTTGTTTTTTTTTCCCAAGCTAGAAGCATGCTGATGTACTCATGATAATAGATTTGTGGATCTGTTCAAAGAAAGGAAATTTTTAGGTAAGTTTGATAAGATTCCTTAATTGGAGGTTATTTGTTTGGGGCCTGCACCCAGTTCAAATCAGCTGGAATACAGCAGTTCATAGATTCATATAAACAAAGTATGTGTGCATGTGTGGTATGGTACTCTATACCAGTTCTTCATTCCTACAACTTAACTGACATTGCCAGATCAAATTCTGTGCTCTTGCAGCATTGTACTATGAAATATTTATAGAGCAGTTTCTACCTTTTATTGACACTTGCAGATAGGACTGTGTTATGTTGATATCCACAGAATTGAATGATACTATAGATATGATTCTAATGACACTGATAGTCGCACTGAAAAATACTCCTGCTTTATTTTCAAGAAATACTTCTTGGGTGCATCTATGCATTGCCATACAGTGCTGTTGCTATGGCACCGTGCTTTAGTACTTCCTTTTGCAAGCACAGCACAGTAACTACGGCACATGGTTAGATTTCGCCGCTACATCACTGTATCGGCACTCTAACTGGGGTGGGGAGGGGGGCTGCTGCTGCTACGGCGATGTATAGATCCGTAGATAGGTTTGCTGCTGATCATGTATAGACCCATGTGATAGGCTGCTGCTGATCATGTATAGACCCACATGATCGCTATGTCACCATAGCGCACCATACAGCAAGGTAGTGCATTCCTACAGTGATGTAGGGCAAAGTGTAGATGCGCCCCTTGTGAACTTTTATCAACCTATATATACCAAAGGCTTCTATAGTAATGCTAAGTTAGTTTTCTTTTTTAATGACCATCATATATAATATACCAGCACTCATTATTGTTCGTATAGTTGCTTTTAATGGGATTATGCTTTAATGGAACACTAGTGAAAATGAATATGATGTGCACATTGTCCTGTTCTAATATTATAAAATTGTCTGTATGTGATAGCGATACTTACTATTTTTTTAAATGTGAGGTCCTTTGATGAAAGGTGCTATATCAGAAAATATAAGAAGTACTAGTATTTTTTCTTTATGGTGCAGTGCTCTGGATCCAAGAGGATTTTCAGCTTGTATTATTTGATGAGTTATTAATCCCCTTGCCATTGTTGTTTTTTGGGGTCTGTTTTTTTTTAAGAGTTGTCACTTCTACGTAGACTTCAGATCATCACATACAACAGAGGCAGGGTAAACATCTAAAATCTGGCATCACAATGAGAGGAGAAGACACCAAAGACTTATTGTTCTTCTTCATCCTGAGTGTCCTCATGCTAAAAATATAATAATTTTGAAAAGCTGCTGTCCTTTTGCCCCGGTTTTCACAGCCTGGACTCCTTTATGTGATATGATTGTTAGGCATGTATATTTGGAGAAGTTGTTTTAAGTAAGAGAAAATTAAGTGTATTACTCATTGCAATGCATAATTTCAAATTGTTTTTGCTAGATTTTCTTAAATTAATAGCATATAAAAATTATAATTTAGGCTTTACCATGAAACCAAATACTCTTGACAAAATAATTATAATGTGCACATTGATGAATTATGTTGCTTTTATTTGTTAGGCAACAGCTTAACAGTGATAACCAAGCAACCTGGAGTTTGTATGTGGAAAATAAGAAACCTGGACAGTAAGTGACAAAACAATCAGACCTTTTGCCTCAGAGTGATTCACATTAGCCATACTTGACTGTGTGTGTTAACCTTAGCACTATTTCGTTTTTAAAAGTACCTAAACTACACTTCTTTATTTGCATCTTCCAATAGCCTTCCTCCCCCTAAATAAACAAAGGAATCTATATATTATAATCCCTATTGGAATATCTAACATTCTTTGAAACAGAACCTATATAGTTATTACTTTATGTAACTTTTGTATGTTCATGTTGAATATTTTTGACTAATTTAGACTTTTAATATTTATTGACAATGGAACAGTAGTCATCACAGAGGATAATTTATTTAGTCTCCCCAGCGATGAAGATTTTCCAGAGATCCAGCGAGTGGCTTTTCATGGTGTTTCTCTTGCTGTAGAAAAGTACTGCAGACAATGGTACAGCTAAAGGCACTGACATTATGATATACCTCCATGGAAGCTGACCCTGGAACCAAGCCATCACTATTCAGTCTTGCCATTTCCTAGTCAGTGTCTTTTTTCTGACATTGAGCAGACAGGCCTCCCTGGTGCCTATTCTGAGCAACTGCAGAGCTGTAATGGAAATACTACCTATGTTGGCCCAACAGAAATGCAAAAGGAATGAGCCAGTCAGCTGCAACTGGGACAGTAGGCAATCACTTTGGCCATGCTGGCTTTACTAGGGACTGTCATCCTATATGTCTTCATTTCTGCAGATATAGGAAAAGTACGTAAGACTTCTAGTATCATCGCTGCCCTGGCCACTGACACTGAAAGCTGAAGCCAGTGCCTAAGACCTAGGAAGAAATCTGCTACACTCTCCACTGGAAGATTATTGGATGTGGTCCAACCAGTCTCTGCCCTGGCAGCTGATTATTTCGGAACCTTGCATGGTTTCCTGGAATGGGGAGACTCTGAATTTTGAATAGCTGATCATACAGGAAAGGTTACGCATACTTTTTGACATCTGGCCATGTCAGTATCCACAAGATTTGCTCTCCCTATCAATTGGCAGTGGTGGCGATCCCTCACAGTTGAGGGTGATCACTCCCATGGGTCAAGTAAAGGGTTGTAAATGAGTCTGTTGATGGCTAAGAAGGCTGATCCCAGCGCAGACTCTATGGTCGACTCCACAGGTGGTAGTTAAAGGGAAGGTCAGCCCATAGATTTCTCAGTCTTGTTTCCTTTCCTTCCATTCTGTTGTTTTTCTGCCTCCAGGGTGAGATGGTTTTCCTCAAATAAGATGAGGAAGGCATCTTATTTGCCTTCTCTCACAAGGCATTGCCATTTAGCTCTGTCCTGAGCTAGTTTTTCACAGTTCGTGGTGTCAATGCCACACTTCCTAATGCTCAACTTGAGGGTGTCCTTGAAGCATTTCCTCTCTAGCCCCTGTGTGTCTTTTGTCCTTGGCTGAGTTGGAAGTACAGCAGTTGTTTTGGTAAACATACATCAGGCATGCACACTCAGTACCCTCCCTATCAATGAGGGCATCTTAAAATTGGTCAACATTTTGCCAAGGATCCTTGTAATTCTGTCTATTCTACAGCAAACATTTGATAGATAAAAAGAAAACCTGGTTTGGTGTCTGGTACCCACAAGCACACAGAAAGGTGTTCCATTTTCTATCCCTGCTCAACAAAGTCATGATTGTGCATACACCAGGGGAAGGCTGGAGACATTAGCTGAGCTGCTTGTAGACTCAAAGTAGCTGGTCCCCAAGCTATGGGAAAATGCGTAAGAGCCAGGGCTATCAGGTTGATCAGTATATTATAGCCTTTATAGCTCAAGTCTTCACAAAAAGCATAGCAAGTATGCACTATATAAATCAGCAAGAGGGTACTTGCTCCTTGCCCATATGACAGGAAGCCAGTGTCTAGAACTGGTGACAGCAGGATGGGCAACACGCTATGTAATACCAGTTGCCATTCCTATCCAAGTAAACAGCATCCACCTACCAGACTTTTTGAGCTGGCATAAAGTTACCAATTATGAATATCATCACATAGACCCATCATGGCAGTCCTGCAGTCACACCAGTAGACAGCTAAGAGTAATGTAAGATATCAAAGTTTTGGCTCCCAAGTTGGAATTCAAATAATTCTTTCTGCCATAGGAGAAGGACTTCCTTTATATCAGGAAATGAGCCAGTCATGGTTTGTTGATATTGGAAAATGTAAAGAGCCTAGAACTGCACATTAATCCATTTTTATATAAATTGTTGGTAATGCCAACAAAACTAATCCACTGTTGGATTTCAAAAAATCATAATTCTATGCCTACTCACAGTTAGTTTCAACTAATTGCTTTCAATTCATGTAAGTTCATGAAATATCATGAAAAGGGAGGAAGATATGTCAGTTCCACTTCTTTCTAAGTATAAGGTTTCTGGGTATAATAATGCCTAAGAAAATTACAATAGTAATTGCATGGGGCCACTTTTTTAATGGTTTTAGAAACTAATCTAAAGATAAAACAAAGGAATTCTTTGGAAGTCTCTGACAGATCTGACATGACAAAATGGTTCCACGAATAGTATTAATCTATTTTTAAAAGTTGGCACCCATCAAAGAGTAGTGACATATAATGAACAAATTATTTTAAAGATTTTTTATATCTTAAGAAATTTTTTGAAAGCTTTGTTCTTTGAATGATGAGTTCAAAGTTATAGTATCTTGAAAAAATAATTTAAAGCATCTCAGTTTAGTTTGTGACGTCTTACAGTTAACCTACCAAAAATATTTTCACTAATACTTTGAATTAGAGTTTGTGTTACCTGGAAGAAAGAAAGCACAACATACATATCTGTATGGAGCTCATAAAAAAAAGGAGCTCATAAAAAATTGTTTCAGTTTTTTTCTTCCGAACTATGATAGCAGTTAGTTGGATTCCAAAAAGTAAGAACTATCCAGTAGTATAGCTGTCAAGTGAAATGAGTTGAGAGGAAGATCAGGGAAAGTGTGGATCCCTTGCTAAATGGGGGAAGCAAACTAGTGATAGATGATGCAAAAAAGGCTGAAGTACTCAATGCCTTTTTCACCTTGGTCTTCATAGTCATGGTCAGCCCACTGCACATGGCAGCACAGTTTGTGGAGAAGGTGTGCAGCCAACACTGGTTAAAGAACAGGTTGAGGACTATTTAGAAGAGCTGGACATGTACAAGTTGATGTGGCTGGATGCAATACACCCAAGGGTACTGAGGGAGTTGGCCAATGTGACTGCAGAGCTGCTGGCCATTATCTTTGAAAACTCATGGTGATCGGGAGAGGTCCCAAATGATGGAAAAGGGCAAGTATAGTGCCCATCTTTAAGAAAGGGAAGAAGGAGGATCCGGTGAACTATAGACCATCAGCCTCACCTCAGTCCCTGGAAATATTCTGGAGCAGGTCCTCAAGGAATCCATTCCTAAGCACTTGGAGGAACAGTCAGCATGGTGGTTAGAAGCAGTCAGCATGGATTTACCGACGGCAAGTCATGCCTGACCAACCTGATTGCCTTCTATGACGAGATGACTGGCTCTATGGATGCCAGAAGAGCAGTGAACTTGATATACCTTGACTTGAGCAAGTCTTTTGATATAATCTCCCACAACATTCTAGTAAGCACGCTAAGAAAGTAGGGATTGAATGAATGGACTGTACGGTGGATAGAAAATTGGCTGGATCATCAGGTTCAGAAAGCAGTAATCAGTAGCTTGATGTCTAATTGGTCTCAAGTGGAGTGCCCCAGGGGTCAGTCCTGGGACTGGTTTTGTTCAATATTTTCACCAGCGACTTGGAAATTGGGATGGATTGCACCCTTAACAACTTTGCACATGACACCAAGCTGCGGGGAGTAGTAGATGCACTGGAGAGTAGGGATATGATTCAGAGTCCTCAACAAATTGAAGAATTGGACCAAAAGAAATCTCATGAGGTTCAATAGGAAATGTAAATTCCTGCACTTAGAACAGAACAATCCCATGCACTGGTACAGGCTGGGGGCTGACTGGCTAAGTAGCAGCTGTACAGAAAAGGATCTAGGGATTAAAGTGGACAATAAGATGAATATGAGCCAACAGTGTGCCCTTGTTGTCAGGAATGCTAATGGCATACTGGGCTGCATTAGCAGGAGAGTTGCCATTGGATTGAGGGAAGTGATTATTCCCATCAGTTTGGCACTGCTGAGGCTGTATCTGGAATACTGTGTCCAGTGGAGGGCAATGGAAATGGTTAGGAGCTGAGGCACACGACTTATGAGGAAAGGCTAAAGGAACTGGACTTATTTAGTTTGGAGAAGAAAACACTGAAGGGGAATTTAATAGCAGTCTTAAACTAACTTGAAGGATGCTTTCAAAGAGGATGGAGTAAAATTGCTCTCAGTGGTAGCAGATGATAGACAAGAAGCAATGGTCTCAAGTTGCAGCAAGGGAAGTTTAGGTTAGATATTATGAAAAACTTACGAGGAGGATAGTAAAGCACTGGAACAGGTTACCCAGAGATGTGGTGGACTCTCCATCCTTGGAGGCTTTTAAGACCTGGCTAGATAAAGCCTTGGCTGGCATGATATAGGTGGGGATGGTCCTGCTTTGAGCAGAGGGTTGGACTAGATGACCTCCTGAGGTCCCTTCCAACTCTAATTTTCTATAATTCTATGATCTGGTCTCTTGTGCCTATAATTTTGATAGATAAAAGAGCACAATTACCAGCTGGAACTTTTAGAAGTCTAGGGGCCCTGCTACACTTTCAAATTAAAGTTGGATAGAAACCAGCTATAGAGCTGTTACACATTTTCAAGCACTAACTTTATACCTGATCAGCTCTTTTATAGCTGGATAGTCATTTTATCATGATAATTGCTTTGGACATGTAGCTGGCCTAAATTTATTGTGCAATTAACTGTTTTATTGTGTGGTAATTACTTTGCACGTATGTCTGGTCTAAATGTATAGCGCAGCTAACCAGGTAATTGCTTGATACAGGGGTTGTCAACCGGGGGTATGCAGAAAGGAGCTAGGGGGTATGCTTGGGCGGGCAGGGATGGAGTGCTACCACCCACCACCCCACTCTGATGCCTCCCAGGAGAAGGGCTGGGGGGAGGGGGAGCAAGGGCAGTGGCTCCCCTCTGCCTGCAAGTGCCCCCCTCCCCCACTCTGTGTCTGGCCACTGCCACCCCCCTCCCCTCCCCACTCCAGGTTCGGCCACTGCCATCAGAAGGGGTACACTCTTTTAAAAAGGTTGAAAACCCCTGGCTTAACATATTTAACATGTAGCAGGGGCCTAGATAAAAATGATTAGTGCACAAATTGTTAGTGTTAATCCTGGATTCTCCTCTATTTTTGCAAATAAGAAATCTGAATTCTTACATCCAAAGCAATACTCCAGATATGTTGTCATATCATTGTGAAAATGTAAAGCCAATAATGAGTAATATGATTAGACATCAGGCTTGATTCTCTTCTGGCATCAGAACTTGCATAACTTTACTTATGCTGATGCAACTCATTTGCCTACAGTAGAACTACTTCTGATTTATACACAAATAAGTAAGAGAAGAATCAGGCCAATGATTTCCATAGGTCAGGTTTCATATTTAGATCTTGTATTTCTATAAAGAGAAATCAGAAGGCACCAAAATGTACTAAATGGCAGAGAATGAAAGGAATAAATGTGTAAGAGATTTTAAGGCACAATACATTAGTAAAACCAGAAAAGCTAGCTGTGGTTTATAAAAACTATTAAAATCTAAGTGATAGATTTTTTTTTTTAAGTAACCACTCCAGTACAGAGCTGAACTTCAGAAAGGTAAAGGCTGTCAGGAGGCCATCCAAGCAAAACCAAGAAAAAAATCCAAAAGCAGAGCGTTCACTGCAGGGGGAAAGTGATTTATTTTATGAACCAAGCTGGATTTCTGATGGGCACCATTCATTACTCTGTATCAAAATTTAGTTTCAAGTTTGTCACATGAAACACCAGAGTAACATGGGAACAACTTCAACATGTAAAAAATTCATCTGTGAAATGTAATGTAAGAACATGGTAATGATAATGTGATTAAAACACAATACATATTGCAGTATGAAATAGGAATACTGTTCACTTCAACTGCAATACTTCATTGACTTCATTAGTAGCAGGACTGTCCTTACAGTGTGGTAAGCTGGTGTGGGGAACTGGAGAGTCTGCATGGCATGTTGCTCTTGGCTGCTCAAAAGTTGAACAGCCTTGCTCTAATGTAGCAGTGCTCAAGCTATGTACCACAGGCCAGATCTGGCCCACAAAGTGACTGGATCTTGTCTGTGGTACAGGGAATCAGCGGCAAACAACTTGGCCCTGCCTTGCACTGTGTCACTGATCCCCTCTATAGCCCTCCCTGCTCTCTGCCCTTCCCCTCACCAGTGGCAGGTGCTGCATATTCTCTCTCCCCTCCACTAGGAAGGCACTGCTTACCAAAGGTAAGCTCTCATCCCTCTCCTTCCTCTCCCTTTGACATTGGCAACCAGCTACCTCACCCCTCTCTTCCTCTGTCCCCCTTCCCCTGCTGAAGGGAAGTGATGGCCCACAGTGCTGCAAAGTTGCAAGCACCCAGCCCGCCTCTGTTAGTGGTTGAATACCAGTGCCCTAAGGCAACATTCAAAGAAGCTTCTCTACCTGTCTGCTAGTTTTTTGCAAAATCAGCATCTTAGCCCTTATCCTTGTTTAAGGAGAATCCCTCAGCTCATGTGATTTGGCTCTGATTCATCATTTATTTTCAGAATTTCCTCAATTATTTGTGGTTTTGTCTCCTACATAAAGTTTCACTGTTTCTTCAGTAGAATTGGAAAAATGCTTGGTATACCTGGTGACTTGAACTAGGGTCTGATCCACACCAGAAGAATTTTGCTGCTGGTGTGCTCTCTGTGCAAATAAATCCTAGTGTGCTTAATCCATCTTTTTATGCTCTCAGCAGAGTAAGCTGTATGACTGAAAATGAAATTTTGCTAGTGACCAAGACCTATTTGCTAGTGACCAAGACCTTATATCTAAGTATTGTGCAACCAGCCGTAACTTGCCATACATTAAACCAGTTTGTCCCCTGATAAAAATGGTGAATCAGGCACAAAGTCGCTCACCGAACAGCAACTTCTTTGTGGTATGAATGTGTCCCGCAGTAATTTTAACATATGGCCAGTTAGCATGTTATAATCTATTACATGATACTTGCATATAATGCGCAGCAAATGTGGCATCTGCCAGGGGTCTGAGTCAATATTGAGGGCTTTTCTGGCTCAGCTATGTTGCTAAGGAGCACACCTTTTCATACTCCCAACAGAGGTCTTAATGTAATGGGGGTGCATCAACATGTGGCTTTACAGCAACTTGATAAACTCAACTGCAGTTTGAGTCAGAGTCAGCTGCTCCCGAGCACAGCATCTTCACGTGCGTGGGATCACAGCAGTTTGCACTGGGGCAGAGAAGCCCCTGGCTGACAGAGAGGACCAGCAGTCAGCCCCAGGCTCTGGGTGGCAGTGTCGGGCAGTGGAAGGGCTGGCAGTGATACTTTACACCAGAGAAAATTGGTCTACTGAGCAGTTAAGTGTACATGTAGATGTACCCACAGTGTATTTTTGTGAGCAAGGACAATTCAGTATATGCAGGAGTTGCAAACCTAGGCCAAGATAATGCATGTTTAATAGTAGAGGTACACTGATACATCGGTCCCATATTGGATTGGTATGGATATAAGGAAAATTGACAGTGTCAGCAGTTGGCTTTTTTTGGCTGATGTGGCCGATGCTGTCACCGATAAATGCCCCATGCATGCACGCAGCTGCGGTGCAGCACGCAAGCAGCCAGGAACGCAGCCTGCCAGCGTGGAGAGCATCTGGGTCCAGCTGGTAAGTCTGTTGTGAGGGAAGGGGTGTGGGGGGAGGGGCTGGAGTTGGGGCAGGGGCAGGCACTGCATAGCTGGGCAGGGCACGGAACGGAGCCATGAGCAGTTCATCTGGGGGCTGTGGAGAGTGGGTGACAGCTCCTGCCACTGCATGCACCCCAGGAGGGCATGGGGGGCTTGTGTACGTGGGGTGAGGGTGGGTTGCCACTGTGGATTAGGGCCAAGGGTGGCACTGAGCTCCTCCCAGCAGGGGGGTTTGGGCTGGGACTGCACTCTGGGGTGGGTGACAGCAGTGCTGGGAAGGGGCTACAGCAAATTTGGGAGTGGCTGCATGCCCCCGCAGCTCCCCTCCCAGTGCTGCCGCCACCCACCCTGAGCACAGCCCGGCCCAGCCCCCACTCCGGGAAGAGTTCATGCCCGCAGTGGCCACCCTCACCCTGCACACAGATCCAGGGACACACGCCCCCACGTCCTCCTGGGGTGCACATAGCAGCGAGAGCCGCCCCTTCTGGTGCCTGGAGGAGCTGCTTGCAGCTCCATCCATGCTCCACCCCGGCTGTGCAGCGCCTGCATCTGCCCCAACCCCACTCCATCCCTCACTGTGGGGGTTTCAATCTGCTCCCGCCCCCCATGCCCCTTCTCTCCTGCCTCTCCCCTTCCCCCATAACAGACTTACCAGCTGGAGGCTGCTCTCCAAGCTGCCTGGCTGCATATTGGATCCGTATTGGCCAGTATGGCTCATTAAAAATCAGTATCAGTGCACCCCTATTTAATAGTTATTCCAGTAGTCCTCAGTGTAAGCAAGTGACCTTTTGGGTAGAAGGCAGTAGGAAACATTGTTTGCTAATACTTTAATTTAAGTTAAATGACTCAGCTGAAAAAACACTATTTAAGTAGTGTAATTTAAAAACAGTGTAGCTAATAGCTTATCCTTCCAGTTGGACTAACTATAGAGAACAGTATTATATGGGTTTGGTGGGTAATATAAAGGACTCTTGCAATCTCTGTCTTTCATGCTACTGTCATCCTTCTGCTCCCCTTAGGAAAAAAAGTATAACTATTCATTTCAGTGGAGGAACCATCAGAACCCCTATGTTAAAGTGCTTCAGATATTGGTTAATTCCTGATGCCAATCACTGGAGAGCTGTACAGTGCTGAAATTCAGGATCTTACAAAACTAGAAAATCATTATACATGTCTATAACTCAGGAAAAAGATAAAGAAATGGAAGTTAAAAATATTCTTTACCTGTTCCCTTAGACATAAGAAATGATTCTGACACATTTAAAAACTGCTTCTCCTTTAGGTAAGAAAGAAGAAAACAAGTATTTTAAATCACTTATTCTCCTTTCCCTCTTCCTTGACTTTCAACCTCAAATCCCCAAAAACTTTAGTGACCAAGAGTTTCCTGTTAGTTCAGGTACATTTTCCTAGTAACCACCCCAATTTTGCATTCCTTGTGTACCCCAGTTCCTTTGATTTCACTTTTTTATTTTGGTCTGTTTAGCAAAATCATACTTGAAAAATAAGAATGTATTAATCTATCTTGATGTTGACCAGACTTAGTGCTGTTAGTGTCTAATTCAGGAATAAACAATTATTTGGGCCCACCCCCACCCCCCGCCCCATCCACCCCACCTGCTGCACACACACACACACACAATAAGTCACCAAAACTGCCTGTGTGGCCCTGGGGCCCAAATAATTGCCCACCCCTGAACTAGTGTTCAGAAATGGAGTGGGAGGGGCAGGAGAGGCTGGGATCACATGCCCCACATGTACAGCTGGCCGGGTGCTGCTCTGCATCCACTGTGTCCAGCAGCAGCTCCTCTCACTTCTGCTGCACTACGCCTTGCCACTCCTGGCATGCACGTGGGGGTTTGGCTCCAAATCCTGGAACTGAAGGTGGGGGGGTGCAGAGCAGTACCTGGCCGGGCTGTGGGCACCAGCATGAGCAAGGCATGGGCTGCCCTGGCATGAACAAGTGGGGCTCAGCCCTGTGCAGAGTGCCAGGACTCCCAACTCCAGCTCCAGCTGAAGCCAGAGCCTTGTGCATTGGGGTGGGAGCCACCTGGCTGAAACTGCTTGCCTGGCACAGTGCAACATAGCAGGATCAAAGGCAGGAGCTGCCATTGGAGGCAAGGGGCACAGAGCAGCACCGGGCTGTAGCTGCATCAGGATCAGGTCCAGCAGAATCTGTGCGCTGGCTGGGACCTGGGCCAGTGGGAGCCCACCACAGGCTGCCCCAATACAAGCAGACAGCGCGTGGCCCCATGTGGAGTGCCAAAGGAGCAGCCGTGGGCTGGATCTAGTCATCTGGCAGGCTGGATCTGGCCTGCAGGCTGTATCATGGTTTGCTCATCTGACACCCCTGGCTGATGTTTCATACACAGTTGGATTGGATAAAAACATAAGTTTTGTTTTAAAGAGGTGCCTAACTTGCTTCCCAAGAGCAATGTGACGTGGTTAATGAAATGCTGACTCTTGTTTATTTGCCAAATTTAGTGACTCATTGATTTGAGCAAGATGCCTGAGTTCAAGAAATGTCAAGTATGTACCTTGGAGCTCACAGAATACAGATTCTGATAAACATGTAGCACTTACTCTCTCTAATACTTCTGTCATACATTGTTAATTGAAACAGTGAAAATATTTTTTTCTACTAAGCACATTTTTATTGTACTACATGCATGTCATGTATTATATGTATATTGAAACATAAAAGTATTTTTGATTTTCTTCCTCAACTGAATGGTTGCCTTTGGAATTAGATGAACATCCTCTCTCCTTTTTCTGACTTCCTGGATATTATTGTAAGCTGGAAGAAATAGTTGGTTTAAGAATGGCTTTGTGACCAGGATGCCGTATAACTACAAGAATATTTATTCTTTTTCTGGCTGCATCATATCCACAGTGTAAGATATTACAGTAGTATAAAACAAAATGAAAAAAAAATCTTTAAGAAACTATGTTGAAAAATCTAGTTTCTTTGACATAGGCTAGGAAGCCAATTTTTAATCCCATGATTGCCATATGAAAAGAATGCAACTAACTTAGACTATGAAAAGATTAAAAAACAGATTTGAAAAATTGTGAAACTATAAATTGTGCTGTAAAGAATAAGCTTTTATATTTAACATTAAAATGAAACATTTACTTTTATTGTAGTTTTTCAAACTGAAATCAGAGTGTCAACCTGATTTGTGCTTGAATATAGAAAGAGTTGTAAGCATGTATTTATTCAAACAGTGAGTTTGAACTCTCCTGGAAGTTGTGACAGTAGAAAGATTTCACTGGCCTACAGAAACAGTCCTATTACAGTACTCTTGGCTTACTAGGGTATTTTAATAAGGACAGGGACACATGTCCCTGATTGGAATACAAATGGGATTGGAATAGAACTACTTGTCTCCTAGGTTTCTTAGGTTTTAGCTTGACCAAGTTCCTGGAGCCATACCACTGCTGTCCACAATGTTCAGATCGTTCTGCTCTGTTTTTCTCATAATTCTGCTATGTTCCTTCCTGACAGGTTCTGTATGTAGTAGAGGGACATTTGCAGCAAAGAATACTTCCAAAAGACAATTCCCTCTCTTAAAGACTCTCCATAGTTTTCATTATAGTATTGGATGTTAACCAAGCCTTGCTCTTTGTAGCATTAAGGGAATTGTACTTTTTTCCTCAGTATCTAAATCTTGAACATGTCTTTTACTTGTAAGGTAAGGAAGTTGTAAGATGTAGTTGTTTAAAAAAGCAAAAAACCTGATCATGAGAAAAATTGAAGTAGATGAGCATGATTTTATATTAGATGAGCATGCTCAGACACTTAGATCAAAATATATGGAGTGAATTACAATGGATTTTGTTCTTGTAGTTCCATTTATTGTGTTGATAATCCCTTAGGCTTTACCTTTAGGAAAACACTTGGATTTTTACCCTGTAATAGCTAACAGATGGTAAAAATTAAGAGTGGAGTTCTGTTTCCTTTTGTGTGCCTAACAGGCAGTTCTCTAGCTGCCTAAATGGCATTTTTGCATTTACATTTAGGTAGTGTTCCTGTTATTTCCTGCTGTGTGGACACACAAACACATGCATGTATACTGATTGTGCACAGTAGGCTATGGGTTAGGTGGCTAATACATAGCTGTGTATGCTCACCTATGCTTTGTGGATGTGTAAGCATGTCAAGTCAAGAAAGGCAGAAGGCAGAATAGATTTTCACCTTATTCACTAACTAACTCAGAGATGCATAAGCTTTTGTAAGCAGCAGCTTACTTTATCACATACTGTGAAGGGACTGCAGAAAGCAGAGTTTCCAAATAGAAAGCAATAATTAGAATACAAAGGATAGGGAAGGGCAGGTGAAAAACAAAGGGGTACTGCTCAAGAGGCACGGTGGGTAAGAGAGAGGAAAACAAAGCAGTTAACCCACTGAGTTTGTCAGGCCAGGCCTCTCTTGGTCTGCTATCTATCACCATGTAAACCAGTACAGCTTGTACCACGGTCGAGTTGTCAGTGGCTAAACTGGCGCCTCCATCTGGGCTACCCTGGGTGAGGATGGTATGTCTCCAGCAAGACTAAAAACAAGACCTGTCAAAGGGTGGATGAACTCCCTACAAGCTAACAGCCATCCATACTTGGAGAAGAGATGAGCACTAAGGCTGTGTGAAGCTTCAGTACCTGATTTGATTCAGAGGAGATTTGGCCCAATTTGGCAGCCAAACCTCTGAGTCTGAATCAAATCGGGAGACCCATTAATCTCTCCAAATTGATTTGTAGAGATACGGAGACTTGGCCATAGACTGTACAGGTAGGCACTATGCAGTGCCAGCGGGAGCAGCCAGATGAGCCCCGGCTTGAGACGACAGCCCTGGGATAAGCTGTGGCTCGTCTGGCTGCCCCCCTGCTGGGATGAGACTGCTGGCAGCCCCAAGAGAAGCTGCGGTGGCTGGAGGGAATGATTGGGAGCTGGGGGGAATTATTGGGGAGCTGGAGAATGATTGGGAGCTAGGGAATTAAACTGGGAACTGGGGAATCGAACTGGGAGCCGGGGTAAATGATTGGGGGCTGGGGGAACGAACAGGGGCTTCCCCCCCCAGCTCCTGGTTCCATTCCCTAATTCCCGGTGTGATCCCCCAGGTCCCAGTCATTCCCCCTAGCCCCCATGGCTTCTCCTCAGGCTGCCTGCTCAAGCCACAGCTCATCTGGCTGCTCCTCTGCCTGCCTCACCCTGGAGCGGGAGCAGGCGGACGAGCCGTGGCTTGAGCCAGAAGCCCTGGAAGAAGCTGCGGGGCTGGGGGAATGATTGAGGATCTGGGGGGAATGATCAGGGAGCTGGGGGAATGATTGGCAGCTGGGGGGAATGAACTGGGAGCTGGGGGGAATGATCAGGGGCTGGGGGAACGAACAGGGGCTTCCCTCCAGGTCCCAGCTCGATACCCCAGCTCCCCAATCATTCACCCCAACCCCTGCGGCTTCTCCCGGGGCTGCCAGCACTGCCTGCCTCACCCTGGGGCGGGAGCAGCCGGACGAGCCGTGGCTTGAGCCAGCAGCCCTGGAAGAAGCTGCGGGGCTGGGGGAATGATTGTGGGTCTGGCCGGTTTGATCCCCCAGTTCCCGGTTTGATCCCCCAGTTCCCCAGTCATTCCCCCAACTCCCCGATCATTCCCCCCCAACCCCCATGGCTTCTCTTCAGGCTGCCAGTGCTGCCTGCCTTGCCCTGGCAGAGGGGCAGCTCGGGGAGCAGCTGGACAAGTCACGGCTTCTCCCAGGGCTGCCGGCTCAAGCCAGGGCTCGTCCGGCTGCTCCCCCAGCTGCTCCTGCTTGTACTGCCTGCCTGCATAGTCTATGGCCAAAATAAGATTTGGCACCAAATATTGATTGAATCGGGACAGTGTTTTAAATCACCAAATCGAATCGCTGCCCCTCTGAATCGCCAAATCCAAAATAAATACTTTCCGCTTCGCACAGGCCTAATGGGCAGTGCCACTGAAACATCACCAGTGGCGCAAAGCAGCTCAACAAACCTAGGAAGGTTACAGCATCTAAGGTGCCCCAACAGTCACAGCAACCTCAGGACTGACTTGATTTGACTAACCCATTGAGGGATATAGGGGTCATAAAAGCTAATCCAGGTAATGGGATAAGAATCCATAGTCTTTTTAAACCATAGTTATTGCCATCCAGTCTGTGAGATCATGTCTTGTTCTGCAGTTTCCCATTCCAGTCTGTTTTTAATTTTTTGTTCTCTAAAAACAGCTAATTTGAGGCCAGCAATAGAATATCCAAGGAGGTTAAAGTGCTCTGCCGGAGGCTTGTATGTCTTTCTGGTACAGATGTCAGATTGGTGTTAATTTATTCTTACGTATAGGGATTGCCCCATCTGTCCATAGCAGGGGCACTGTAAGCAGGTGATGCCATATAGGATGTTGGTAGAGGAGTAGGTGAATGAACCTCAGGTGTTATAATGTGTTATTTGGGCCAATGATGATGTGGTACATGTTGATGAGGGGACACAGCTGGCATCTGGGTCCAGATTAAAGTCTGGTGCCTTGGTGAGAATAAGAGTTAGGTAGTCGGTTGCTGGAGAAGACACTATTTATAACTAGGAGGTTGTCTGCAAGCCAGAGTGTCCTTCCATGGCTTTCTTGAGATGGTCATCATTTTCCAGAAGGAGTTGAAGGTCATTAATGATGTGTCTTTGGTGTTAATGCTGGGGGCTGTAGGTCACAAGAAAAGGGATTTTGTTGTTTTTGTCTTAGGGTTGGTATTGTAGCAGGTTGGAGCAAGGTCTGGGTCTGTTGATTTGAGCAGCTATGGTTTTAGAATTGTATTAAAAGTACAGGAATTCCTGCTCCAGATCTTTAATGTATGCATCCTGATCTGGAGCAGCAGAGATAAAGTTGTGAAATAGAGCTTGGCTGTAGACAGTGAATGTACTGGTGTGCTTAAGGATGTGAGCTGCTGGCGTAGAGGTAACTAGCAGTTTGATTAGTTTCCGATATAGTGTGGTGGTGATATGGCCTTTGCAGACTTTCACAGTGGGACTGAGAAAGCTTACTAGATGTTTTGGGTAGGATTCTGGACACCTGATCTAGTTTCTTGAAACTAAAAAAATGTATTAGTCCACATTAAATGTATAGAAGTCTGTATGTGGGTGAAACTTTGTCTTTTCCTTCTTCCCTAGAACTTTTTCCAGCCACTTTCATTTTTCTTCAGCCCTCTCTACCTTGTTATTTTTTTTCATCCAAGTCCTGTGACTGCTTCCCAAGGTCCTTTCCTCTATCCCAGTATTTCCCAAGATATTTGGATACCAAGGAAGCATTTCTAAAATCTGATGAATCTGAGTGGTTTTGTTAAAACTTATACGTAGTAACAAAATAGCCAGTTTGTAAAGATCATTTTTATAACTAAATGCTCTGTATATGATGTGTCTACCAATACAGAAAATAGGGTGAAAGTTACTATTCTATTTGTTTTGAACTAGGGCCATGCACAGTTAGTTCGAGATGTTGATGTAGAGAAGGTGTCAACGTTTGAAAATCCCTACGTAGATGCAATAAAGAGTTTATGGAATGACCCTGGAATCCAAGAGTGTTATGATAGACGACGGGAGTATCAGCTATCAGACTCAACTAAATAGTAAGTATATGATGGGCATGGGTATCTCTGCACTTGCCTTCCTTTCCTTTCCTTCTAACTTAAATTCATTCAGTTTAGAATTACTTAGATACAGTATAAATGTGTATGAATATATGCAAGGCTAACACTGTAGGGCTGAGATGTCTGACTTGGTTCCAGTAGTGTAACAAAGTATTTTCATAACTCACTTCTGTTATAATTTAAAATACTGTGACAAGACTTTTCCATAGGAATCTTTGGAAGTTGTATTATTTTTATTTAGTGTATTAAACCCCTTAAACACTTGTGAAAAGTCAGCAGGTAACACAGTTCTCAAACCTTAGTAAAAAAAGAGGACCTGCTTTAGATGTCCCTGTTAGGCCAAAAGTACATGCAGAAGTGCAATGGAAGCCAAGGTTTGAAATTTAGGACTTGAATTTTAATAGAGTTGATAAGAAGAGTCTTCCTTCACTTTGATTTCTGTCTTCCTGGCTTTTCTGGTGCCTTCCTAGCATAACAGATTTTTTTTTTCCCCAAAGACCTGACAAGAGGGAAGAGGGATATAAACTAGTACAGTGCATTTGGACATATAATACTTCTTACACTAACAAAAGGGAGACCAATTACGAAAAAGTGTTTGATGGCTAGTAGTGGGGTTAGAGTGTTGTAGCCATATTAGTTCAGGAAATGTCTTAGAGACATAGATTTTTTGTGGTATCTTTTATTGGACCAGCTGTATAGAACCTTTCCCATTGGTGAGGCCTTTGTCATGCCAGAACACCTCATGGTATTCTATCTCATTTGCCAGCGATCTGAAAAAATCATACATTGTTTAAACTAGGAAAACCCTAAATAAAATTTTGTGCGTTGTTCTCAAGATATAATTGCTGGGGAAAGTGCACTTTTGGACTTCCACTATTGAGTATACTTGTATGTGCTGTTGCAGTACTGAGGTGCAGAGCCAGGTGAGGTAGACAAAATTACACCCTTAACTTTGAACTTCTTTGACTTGTGGTTCTAAGTTAAACTCCATAACTACCTTTAACACTCTTTTACAAGATGAATTGCTTTCCTTTTTCAATGATAGCATAAAAAATAGAAATGGGAAATCTCAGAATTATAAAGGGGAAGGAGGATCTGATATTACTTCAGATAAAGCTGGACTGATCTTCTTAACAGGCTTCTCTGTCGGCATCTACATGAGATGCTGACTGCACAGTAGCCTGTGACTACTGCGCAATAGCGTCATGTGGCAGGAAACATGACGTACTGCTACTGCATCCATACTCTCAGGCATAGTCTCTGTGCAGTTGGCATCACAAAAAAACTGTTTGTTGGCGCTACTGCACAGTAATGCGGGTTATTACTGTGCAGTCATTCAATACTTGTTTATATAAGTACTAAATGGCTGTGCAGTAACAACTGTGTAGTCAGCATCTCATGTAGATGCAGCCTCTGTTTCTAAAAAAAAATAACTTGCCATGACAGCTCCTTTGAATATTATTAACATAAAAAGTATGGAGTTTGTTATGAAGCCATAGCAGCAGATTTCTGGTATGTTTCCTTAGAAAAGGCAATTACTTTGAATGCAAAATAGCTGATGTTTAAAGTGTAAACATGTTGGCCTTTTTACAATATAAATGTTTTTGTAAATTGGCTATTTATTTGCATTTTTAGAAGATTTTAGCACATATTATGGACTTTTCATGCTCCCAGGACTGTTTAGGCACTTTGCATTAGATGCTTGTTAGTTAAAATGCAAGAAATAAATTTTGACAACATAACCTAAAAACAAGGTTTCTCCCTTTCCTAGTGAGCACCCTCATCCTAGGGCTACAGTCAGGCTGTTTACTTTCTGGGAGCCCAACTTCTTCAACAGGAGTAGAGATGCTCGTATAGCATGCTAGTAAGGTCACTCTCCTGAGCAGCTGACTATGCTGGTTAAGGTGGGCCTGGCATCCAGATTTCCCACTATATAGAACAGGAGCAGGCAATTATTTCAGCCGGAGAGCCAGTTTGGTGAGCTGTAGAGGTAATCCTGCCCCTTGACAGTTGCCCCGCCTCCTGGTTGTCATATTGGGACTGGAAGTACCTCCCCCTCACCCCAGGCCTTTGCTGTCGGACACCCCTCCCCTTGCCCGCTGGAAATACTCCTTTTGGGAGGGGAGGCTAGCCATCTTGGAACCAGAAGAAAAAACAAATCATACATTAAAAGTCAAACACCTACTATAGCATATTTTAATTTTATTACAAAAAATATTTGTCATGATTTGTGTTTGCATACTGTATATAGAGGGGATTACATAATAATTCAGAAACAAAGTCTTACTCTTGTATATTATGTGTGGGAAGTGTGAGATGTGGTTAGGGTGGTAGTATGTGTATGGTGGGGCGTGGGGAGGGGTGTGTATGGTGGGGGATGTGTATGATGAGGTGTGGGGGCATGTGTATGTGGTGGGGTTTCGGGGGTGTGAGTGTATGGTGGGGTGTGATGGTGTGTTTGTAGGGGGGGTTGTGAGGAGGTGTGGCTGTGAGGCGGGGAAGAATAGGGTATATTGGAGGGTGTATATGAGGGGGGTGTGGGGGCAGGTTGTGGGGGTGTGCGATTTGTGGGGTGTGAGGAAGAGTGGGGGTGTGTGGGAACCCCCCACCCGCTCCCCCACATGGCACATAGCCCCTGCTGCCTCCACGCAGGTGCTGGAGCCCAGTAGAGTGTGGCTTTGGCCAGTACTGAGCACTGCATATGGGGTTGAGCAACACAGCCTGCCCAGCCCTCCACTATTGCAGGGGCTCCATGTGGCATGTGTGCAGCTCCCACACTTGCATGGCACTGGGGGAAGTGCCGTGCTGGAGCTAACTGACTTCCCTGCCACACAGGTCCTGGGACTCCATGGAGAAGGAGGGAGCAGGGCTCCCTCCACTGCCAGCAGAGTCCCAAGTCCCGAGACCTGCGCAGCAGGGGTGGAGAAGGCAGCCAGCTCCAACGTGGGGCTGGATAAAGGTGGGCTGGGTAGGCTGCATTCCTCACCCCCATGCACAGCATTAGTTGGCCCTGGTCCCCCACTTCCCTACCTGATACCCAGAGCAAGCGGGATGCTAGCAAAGCCAATCAGGTCCCCCAGAGGTGGCTACAGCAGCAGCAGTCTCACCCAGAAGCTGCTGCTGGCTGGTCTGGGTCCTTATGCCCATGAGAGTGGGAACAAGGCATTATAGGTTATGTTGGGGGATGTATACGTGGATACCTCGCTCCCACCCTCATGGGCAGAAGGGCTGGGCATGGGCAATTTGTTGGTGGGTGCTTGTGGGCCGGATGAAAGTGCCTGGTGGGCTGGATCCGGCCAGGAGGCATATTTTGCCCTCCCTGATATAGAAAGTGCTACTCAGTACTGTCAGTAGTAAGCATCTATCTCGCAAAACAATAGAATTACATCAGATGACATATCAGCTTGCTGAACGTAATTCTTGCATAGGCATGTCAATTGGTCTGGGCAATGCTCAGTGGTCTCCTAGTGGATTGGAGACCTAGGTAGACGCTTTAGGTGCTTCCCAGTTCTGGTCTGATTTTTTTTAACAGAACTGAGGTGGGAGCAAGGTAGTAGCTTGAACATGTGCAAAATCCTAAATCTAGGTGCTTCAGATTGTTTTCAGAGTGAAATAAGACATCTAATGGTTTTGTGACTTCTGCTACTTTATTTGCTTATAAAGTTGAACTGAATTGCTTTCTGGAACCTAAGGTAAGAATTCTCTGACACTAAATTGCATTTACCCAGCCACATAACTGCCATTTTGGGCACTTGCATGAAGTTAGTGATCCTATTGTTAAGGACTCAGCAAAATCACAATTTGGGGGATTTTGTGAAATCTGACATTGTCTGTGAAATTGGGCAATGCGCATGAAATTCTCAGGGAGGGACTTAGTAAGGGAGCCACAGGAGACTTTCAGAGTGGGGGTGTAAGGGGGTCATCCCACTCAATGAGCTGCCAGCAAGATGGGTGCCACCCCTGCCCCTTGCAGCTTATTGGCAAAGGTTACCTGTCACGCAACCCCTCCCCCACCTCTCCACCGATCAGTGGCAAGCAGCAGATCCACATGACAGGTAGCCCTCACATTCAATTAGCAGTGAAGGGCGGAGCCACCTGTGCCCCTCGGCCAATCAGAGGCATGAGGCGGCCCACCACACTACGTCCATAAAATGGCTTCTGGGCCCCACGTTCTGCCTGCAAAGTCAGAGGACAGCTGCCCCGAATTCAGTCCCTACCTGTTGTACTTGCATTGTGGACACATTTCTTTTGTAAGACCCATCACTTCACTATCTAAACCCATTCTACTTTCCATCTTTCTTTAAATAGTCTTTGCTTACTTAGGAAAAATACTTGTTAATTAAATAAATTATTAAAGTACCGTTAAAAGTAGGTGAGTGAGAGAGAGGTTGAGATCCAGCTTTTTTTCCTCTGACTTAATATTAGATTTTAGTTGTTATGTTCTTTGAGGTAAAAGTCTGACATTTTATTTGCATGTAAAGCTAAATGCAAATTGTACTATTATATAAATAATAAATAAATATAAATATCTAAGTCATCTTTTCACACACAGTCGCATGAGTTTCCTAATTATGACATAAAACTCTACAAACCTATCCCTACAGAAAGGGAGAAGAGATAATTTACACTATATAAATTAAGTTTATCCCACAAGGATACCAGTATATCTTTACTGATGAGATTTTAGTTCTCTCGTCACAAACAAGTAACTTGAAAGTAACATTCACTTACATGAAGTAACATTTTGTAGTCTGCCCAGCTAGTGATGGGTGGTGGCAGCATAGAAATTACATTACTGGCTTCTTCAGAAAATATTGTTTGAACTATTTGCATCTTGTCTGAGGTCCTGTCCGTTTTGGAGATCTCATGGGATGAGACCCTATTGACATGGGATGCCTTGAGAATTTTTACCATATATAAAGCAAGAGAGCATGCACACATCTTCAGAAGGAATGGGAAAGAATGAAAACTCAGCTACAAGAAATTACTTTTAAAATAGCTTTTGAGTTTCATACTGTCTTCTTTTTCCTGCCTTAGATTAAATCTTTGGAGACCCAAGAATATAAACCTTCCCAGGTTCATAAAAGCTGTGAAGATGTAGATAGTGCATGTTTACATTATAGCTTTATTCACAGCTTGTCCTAAAATGCTGAAAATTGATTCCATTTACTTCACTGCATACATAAAAGAGAATTAGTGTGATGTTACTTAGAGGTTACTTATCAGAGATTGCTGGCATCAAACTTCGAGGTGTGAAAGATCCCACTAGATTAGCTTTCAAACTATGACTCTCCAAAAACTATTTTTGATCTTGTGTTGTTTTAGGCATGTAAAATGTATATACATTCATAATTATGGAGAAACAGTTTTCCTTGAAAACATAAATTTGTATCAGTGGTAGTTACAAGATTGTTTACTGGAAAAAAAAATCAAAGCTAAATATTTGGGCAAAATTGGCAAATGGGCAAAAAAGGGAACGGCATTAGTTTGGAACAGTCTCATCAGCCAGAATTTGGTTTTGCATAAACGGAACCATCCGACAGTTCCATTCTCACTTCCATTTTAACCAGATCCCTAAAGAACAGCACGGAGCAGTTGCTTAAGGCTAAATACAGACAGTCAAAAAGCCCGAGGCTGAATTGATTCAGTCTTTGCAGGTTGGTCTAAACTGCACCGATTAAACTGAGAAACAACTGGACAGACATTCACTATTGATTCAGGAAATGCAGCCACATGCCTGCAGTGGCTCAGGTCAGAAGCCAGGGGGCACTAGAGCACAGCTGTCTGGAATGTAGCCCATGGGCTGTGTGTTCATTTCCTTTTGTTGCTGGCCCCAAGGTCTCTGGGATTAGCAGTCCAGAATTAGGGCAGCAGGACTCTGCAGGGTTACTCATCACTTCCTCTTCTTGCTTCCAGGTGCCTCTGGGATTTGTAGTCCACAATTGCAGCCAGCAGTAAGTTTCTAGCAGGGCAGGGCAGCTCTGTATTTGGGGGAAGGGAAGTTTAACCCCCATTCTTGGCCCCAGACCCCATCCAGGGTTTGCCCCCATCCCTGCCTTGCTCCCCGACCCTTCTTTGCTGGAGCAGACAGCACAAGCCAGCCCAGGGCTGGGGAACTGTGATTTAACTTGAACCAGGAAGGGTTCTGAGGCACAAGTTTCATAAATTGGTTTGACCCAAATCAGTTAAGCCTGATTTGGACTACATGCAATCAGTTTTATCTTAAACCAGTTTCTGATGACTTCTACCAGTTTATGTGTAACTTCTATCCCTAGCCGAAATGATTTGCCCAAGCAGCTGTTGTAAGCTCCATTTAGAAAAGAGGATTTATTGTATATAGGACACGTATCTATGTGTATCTGAGATCATTTTTAAAGGCTGTTCTGGAAGACAGAGCCTGATCCAAATCAGCCAGCGAGGTGGCTAATTTGGAATTTGGTGCACACATCTCAGAAAGTAACTCAGATCATCCTACTCTAGTGGATGCATCTAGTGAATTTAGACATTTAAATTCACTAGATGCCTCACATTTTGGTCTGGACATATCTCTAGGCACCAAAGTTTGGCTTTTGAGCATTCTTAGAATCTAGCGCCTTCAAGCAGCTTTGTACTTAGCTCCTGCCCAAGTTCCATTGTGATTAAGATCAGAACTGGAGAGTCCAATCTGTTAAACAATCCTCCAAACAGTGGAGGATAGTACCTGACATATTATCAATGATTGGTCTTCAAAGTAACAAATTAATCTGCTGAGATATTCACCATCAGCAGAAAGGGCAAAAATGGATTCTGTCTCTGCAGATGCCTAATTTGCAGGATGGAAAATTTATTTTGTGCTCAACTAACTTGCATCCAACAGTAGTGAAGTGAGTACACGATATAGTACCCACAGTCACTCGGACTTAAGAACCTAGTCCTGAACACCAGGCTATAGAATAGGTTGAGTGTAGCATTCTCCATCTCTCTTGTTTGAACCTAGACCAGAGGGAAGAAAGAAATGCAAAAGTCCTAGGGCCAGAAGGTCATCATGCAAGAGGAAGTTTGACTCTGTAGCCCAGTAAGAACATTGCTGTAGGAGGGAGAGAAACATGGGTGGATCACCCTGTGGAGTTACCTTGCTCTCCCTCTTGCAGTGCCTATGAATTCCAGGCATCTAGCCCTGTTGATGTGGGCTATAAGATGTCATCCTATAAGAACATAAGAACTGCCATTTACTGGGTCAGACCAGACACGGCTAGTGAACTCAGACTGGTGGGGCAGTGGAGCATCCCACAGGGTGGGGGGGGGTTGCAGCCAGCCGGGAGTGACGGGGGTTTGCAGCCTCCCTGCTAATTGCCGGAGTACCTGGACAGCTGCAAACCCCACCCCCCAATCCCAGACAGCTGCAAACCCTCCCCTTCCCCCCACCCCGCTGCTCCAGTGGGGATGCTGCACCACCCCACCAGTCTGAGTTCACCAGCCGCACCTGGGTCAGACCACAGGGCCATCTTGCCCAGTATCTTGTGTCACACAGTGGCAGAGAGTAGATGCTGAAAGGGAGAGTTAACAGTATACAACCAGGGTTTTTCCACTGTTGCTCTTCCACTTACAGCCTCCAAAATTTAGGATCTAGGAGGTTCTGATTCAAAGGCTAGACCTCTTAACTCCCATGCCCATTTCCTGGAACAAGGTGCCTATTTTCTGTAGGTGGGCACCTGCAAGAAATATCTGAATCTGACCCTTAGTGCAGAGATATATACCTGTGAATTGCTTTGCTTTTTTGGACATTTTATTCACATTTCATCTAGAACTTTAGTATGGTAATGAGAGAGAAAATAGTCACTATTGCAGCTCCCATGTGGCTTGGACCATTGTGAGTGGAAAAGTCAGACCCAGTGACTTTACCTTTGGACTTACCTGACCACGCTCAAGTCTGTGACAGTGCATACACGGTATCATTTATCTTGTAGTCTCCTGGACAGTTTTAACTTTCCTTCTCCATTATATGAAAAATGCCCCCTTATCTCCTCTGTTATAGCAAGTAATGGAAATTTTCCATCCTGCCAATTAGGCATCTGCAGAGATGGAATCCATTTTTGCCCTTTCTGCTGATGGTGAATATCTCAGCAGATTAATTTGTTACTGTGGAGAATAATCATTGATGATATGTCAGGCACTATCCTCCACTGTTTCCAGGCATCTTTGGAAGATATTCAGAAAGTGGTAATGAACAATTCTGTCTGATCAGCAGTGTCTGCTATATGCAGCATTATTTGAGAATTTGGATCTCTAGCAAGATCATTTCTACACATGGGGCAGATTATTACGCTGATGAAACTCAGTTTATTGCTCCAGTAGCTTTGCTGGTTGGTGGTTCATAAGAAAGTGTTGCAGTTGAATGGCTTCATGGCTTCATGCTCCTTCTTCCTTCATGACTCCTATCCTCTTGCTGCATTTTCTTAGCATAGTGTGGTACTAAACCTGTATGCCAATTTTAGTTCGGAATGACAGAAATTAAACTTTCAAAGTCTAAGCAGCAAATGTATTGGGTTGTCTTTTTTTAAGTAACACTGGCTCTGCTCCTGGTTTCTACAAGTTGAAGGTAGCAAGAAGTTTTGTCATCAACACTAGATTCAAATTAGTTTTGATTTGATCTGTTTTCATACATTTTTATGACACAGGATTTTCCTTTGATTATGAATGCTAAGGATTAGGGGGTAACATAGAGCTACACTGCACGTAAGTGGGAAGGGTGGAATTTGCTTGGCAGTGGCAGATATGATCCATGTAACACATCTAGAACTATGAATGGATAGAATGAAGCATACAGCTTAGGCTAAAGGGAACAAATGTCTGTGTTTTTGCTCTGCCATAGATCATGGGCTCACATTTCCATAGTGTGGACCACATTTTAATAGGAAGGTTCTCATACAGTGACTGCACAATGTAACCTTAGCGTCTGAGCACTGCCCAGATTTGAATGATAAATGACAATAACCTTTCCTCTCATTCATACCGCCTTCTCTTGCATTTGTAATTGTGCTGCAACCATGGAACAGCTGCATCAATGGCTTTTGTGGCAGAAATATAGGATGTGTTTGTATTTTACCTGTCTTCAATAAAGATTGTGCTTGTCCTTTTTTTAAAAGAACTACTGGCCCCTTTTCCTGGTTGCATTCTGGCCATTTTTATTCTCCATTTCACATCTCCTACAATCTCTTTTGATTCTCTCTTCTGCATATACTTCTCAGTTAACTTGTCCCTTTCTTCTCAAGAGGCTTTCCCCTTGTCTCCTCTTTTCTTCTCTCTTTAGAAGCTTTCCTGTCACTGGCCGCCTCTGTCATATTGATGAGTAATCTCTACTGCCCTCTGGATGTATTTCCTAGCTGGCTTGCTTTTCCTCTCAATATTTTCAGTACCCTTACTAGTTTCTGAAGCTTGCATGTCTCACTTCCCTCTCTTCCCTCTTCCCCTCTCCCCTTAGTTCTCATCCTGTATAGCAGCACCTCTCTTGTAGGCAAGCAGGCTGGTTCATCCTTGTTTCTATCAGCTTTCTAGCGGTGCTGGGCTTTTTTTAAATGAAGCCAGAAAAACTCAAGAAGCAGCTGGGAACAAGAAAGGAAGTTCTGACAATTTCCAAAAGGTTGCTAACCAGTGCTCAACATGCCTGCTTCATGAACCGCAATTTTGAAACTGTTTTTCATATGTAATATCTTAATAACCTATAGTTTTCCTGTGGTCTGCTTATCATCCAGGCAAGCTTCTAATTTCCTTTGTTTTCTTCTATTAACTCCAACTTTTTTAAATGGAAAAGAATATTGGATACTGTTAGTTCTGCATAGTGTGTGGTAGATATCTTAGAGATAAACTAAATTTCAGCCAACTGGGTGGAGACCTTGGGTTACAAGATTATGGTATTGTGTTCACATAGCATGGACTCGTGGTAAGAGGTTGATCAGAACTGTTTTGTTTCTTGGTTACCGAGTTTGACTGTCTTTAACTGTGATTTAAAGACTGAAAATGGTGTCAGGAT